>NC_056408.1:17272727-17575757 GCF_905147365.1 Aricia agestis | reverse complement strand
TGTGGCTTTCCCTATGAGGGGTTTTACCCCTACTTCATTAACAGTGTTGACTGTTGTTACTATAAAATATTATATGTTTGGATGATTGTTTAATCATATTTACTTTCAACAAGAAATTTAAAACGTTTTTCAGCTTTGCGGCTATGAAGGGAAAAGAAGAGTTCAGATAGCTTGCTGTCCCAAAACTGACTCGTATCCAGACACTGGGCCATTGCGGAAATACTTTCAGGCTACCGACGACGGTATTATGAGATGGCGTGACATGGTGAGTGCCATTAAAGTTTGCTACACAGACATAGATCAAGATAGATACCGCATGTACCATTTGTATGAAAACGAGCGTGTCACTTTTTTCCTACCTACTGTGACGTACCGATGATAAGAAACGTGTCCATTATCAAGGCCAACGTTTCTATTTGAATTTCTACAGCTCAATACGGCACTTTTACGCATTTAGGCATTTTCCAAATTCTGATTGACGTCCGATTCCAACAGCAGACTAAAGAACAGACCTTCGAAAGACGAGCATTGCTCGTCGTTTGGGAACGCGATATGGCACGCGAAGTACATACACATGCGGTATCTATCTTGATCTATGTCTGTGGTTTGCTAGATTTAACGAAGATTAAAAAAAACTAAGGCTTGTTTTAATGTTAAAATGAGAGCAGAAATTTCTTAACGGCAGAACGTAATGCGACTCGGTGACGTACAATGCCAAAGTGTGATAGATAAGTACTTAATTGAAACGTAATTTAAGTAGTATTTTGTGACTGCTTGATTATGTGAAGCATTGCTGTAGTTCATTTAACTTTGAGCATTATGCCTCATAGCGCGCTCTAGTGCGCCAACTTTATCAATATTGTACTTACATACGTTCTGTCTTATTTCAGAGGTGTATGTACGACGGAACGTTACCGATGGTGTGCTGCAAAGACACTGTCGATCAACATAATATAGAGAGCAGAGTCGTAGAGGAGCCCGACAACTGCCCAAAATTTCCTAACGTCAAAATGAATCCTAATATTGAACTCAGCGCAGCAGAAAGCATTGCATTTGAGAGTAAGTAATAATCACAGATTTTTTAGAGTATATGCTCTCCTTCCCCTGGGCATAAGCCTCCCCCACAGATTTAACGAATAAATAGTTAGGGTGGGTTGCACCAACTTACTTTAACTATAACTGTAACTTTAACTACAATGCAAAATGTCAAATCCTTGGTCAAAGTCAATAATGGACGCCGTATTTAACGATAACCTTAAGCTCGACAAGGTTTTCAATGAACGTGGCGAAAAAAAGACCTAACGCTGTCATCATACAAAAACGCCATTTATGACAGTTCTCCTTTACCAGCAGCGCCCCCGCCGAAGTTTATTTAAAGCCTTGTTGGACCAGCTGTCATCTGTGAAATTCTGTGGTCAAAGTTAATTTATTTTTTATTTATTTATTTAATTCAGGCATCTTGGCCCATATTATAAATACCTTATAGACTAACATACATACAATTATACTAAAAACTAACACTAACACTAAACACGTATTGTGTGCGACGTGGGGCGCAACGTGTTCGGAAGTCGTCCTCGGAACCTCCTGTAAGTTAAGGTTAAAGTTAAAGTTAGCCATAACTATAACCATAACTTTGACCGTAACTGTAACTATAACCACGCCTCTGGTACAACCCATCCTAAATAGTTGTAACTTGTAAGTATGTAAAATTTCAGAATGCCTGAGCTACCGACAGTACTCGAACAAGTGCGTTGCTTCTGACGGCGACCCCGACTCGTTCACCAGAGCCAACACGTGCAACGTCTACGTGGACCGCATCTCGGGCGGCAGGGAGGCCAAGCTGAAGGAATTTCCACACATGGTCTGTTTGTTACGTACGGTCTATACCAGAGGTTCCCAAACTCCTTTGTTTCATGACCCACTTTTTAAATGTTGGTGCATATTGCGGACCTCCTGAAGCAAACCCCCCCCTGATTTTGAGCCCTGACAAAATTACTATCTTGAATAAGTTATTCTACAAAACCGCTAGGCGTTATATTTTTAGATATACACGTCAGAATTACAAAGAAAAATATTATTTTATGGCACGTTGATACGGCAGGTTTCGCCATCCCTGGGCTATGCTTTCTAATAAAAAAATCAAACCTTCATAAAAGTTCTTCACTGCTAACCTAATTTATTTACATGGACCCCCGCTTACAATTATTGTGGACCCCCATTTTTTGTCAGGGCCAACGTAGACCCGGGGGTCTACGTTGGACCTGGGGGCTACGTGAGACTAGCCCGTCTAAACCCCTGGGGGTCCACCTGGACCACTTTGGGAATCACTGGTCTATACCTACTTTTCTAGTGTAAGACTCTATACTTCATACTTCCACTGCCACTCTTGCGCTCACTTTTTTGTACGACACGACTGCGCCAGAAAAAGCTTGAAGTATTATGTTTTTCGAGAGTATCATGTATACTAAATATATTGTATTATACTAGGTGTACCAAAAGTACGTGATAATACTTTAGGGTGTGTATGTGTACCATAAATAGAATTTACTGTGAAAGTAGCAGCGCTGAAAGATATATTTTTTTTTGTGAATTATATGGCCGTGTTATGAATTTTTCCATACAAACATAAAAAAAGTTACTCTTTCAGCGCTGCTTTCACAGTGAACTCTAAACTTTATCACTTAGTTGGTTACACCTTCTGGATACATTTGTTTGGCATGCTCTGCAGCCTTCCTGAACGGCTTGACTGTCTGTCTGTCAGTTGCGAGGTGTCGTTAGATCCGTGTTTACAAGAGGTTTTGAAGTGAAAACTTCTTTATCGGCGTTGAGCACTGGGATGGGTAAAAACCTACGTAAAAACCGTGAAACTCGCGTCAGTTTCTCGTGCTGATCGAAAAACCGTAAGACGGTTGGAGAGTAGTGTTTTAACATCGAAATCGATTAATCGAACAATCGATCGTTTTTTTTTCGATTCTCGATATTTTTTATTCGATTGTAAGGGTTTCGATTAATTAAAAAAATCGATTTTTTAAAAATCGATTTTCATAAAAAATGGGTTAAAAATTTAATCGATTGTAAGGGTTTCGATTAATTAAAAAAATCGATTTTCATAAAAAATGGGTTAAAAATTTAATCGATTGTAAGGGTTTCGATTAATTAAAAAAATCGATTTTCATAAAAAATGGGTTAAAAAATTGTAAGAGTTTCGATTAATTAAAAAAATAGATTTTTTTAAATATCGATTTTCATAAAAAATGGGTTAAAAAAAATGCACAACGTTAATATTCAAGTTTTCACTTCTGCCGCCACTCCCGGAGTGCAACCCGTCTTTTTTAATTTTTTCATTTTAATTTTACGGTTTTTAATTATTTTGGTGATATTTAGCTATTGTAAAAATTTATGCGGCTAATAATTTAGCAAAATATAAAGAAAGGCGCTGCTAACTGAAGTTTTGCTTAACTTTAGGCCGTCATCGGTTGCTTGAACGGCGCTCCGAACGCGGACGCTGAAATCGTGTGGATCGGCGGCGGAGCCCTCATCAGTGACAAGTTTATCCTGACCGCAGGACATGCGTTATTCGATCTAGACCAGTAAGTCCTTACTCTGAGTATTTTAAAATACCTAAAGCTGTCTGTATGTCTGTGTGTCTGAGTTGTGGCTGTCTGTGAAATCGTAGCATCCAAACGGGAACATCCAACCTATTTCGATCTAGGGTTTTTTTTTTGTTTCAAAGCTGACTTCATGAGAGCACTGTTCTTAGCCATTTTCTTCATCTCAGGCTGCTCACTGTGGGAAGGTTTTATCTAGAGGTAGTTAAGAGTTTCTTATCGCGTTTTTTTATTCTCTAACGAGCTTTTGCCCGCGGCTTCGCTCGCGTTAAGTTATTATATACAAACTTTCATCCCCTATTTTAACCCCTTGGGGTTGGAATTTATCAAAATCCTTTCTTAGCGGATGCCTACGTCATAACATCTACCTGCATGCCAAATTTCAGCCCGATCCGTCCAGTGGTTTGGGCTGTGCGTTGATAGATCACCATGTCAGTCAGTCACCTTTGAGTTTTATATATATAGATTTACTATTATTCTATGGTACGTGGTTTATAACCACTGCTTCAGTATTTTTCATCGTTATTAATCTAAACACTATTTTTAGTAAGCGCGTGAAATACGCACTTCTGGGCAGCCTGAACAAGCGCAACATACGCGAGGGGGTGCTGTACAACATCATCCAGAGAATAGCGTACGACACGTACGACTCCAGCACCAATGCCAACGACATCGCGCTGCTCAAGCTGGACCGACGGTGAGGACCAGCCCTGGAATTATGTAGGCCATGGCCCATGGGCAGCAGCTTCCTATGGCGTCATACGGAGGAGGCAGTGTCCAAGGATAGCGGCACAGTTCGTACATGGGGCGGCGAAATTAAAGTGGCCTTTACTAATAAAATATATAAATCCGGTACTGATTGCGGAGATGGTGGCTGGTTTCGTTCAAATAAGTGCAGTGCAGTGACTTTATAGTTGCCAAGATTGTGTGCAGTACACAAAAGCACTCTCTTTTCCTTTACCCTCGTAACCCAATGGGCCGGACGACACGCCTGCCGAGAGATCCAACACAGATCAACTTTTTAATACCCATGCGTCGACATGAATCATTTACGCATGCATGGGCGTACCGAGGGGGGGGGGGTGTACCCTCTTTTATGCATGTTATGGCGGCTCTCGACATAGGCGAACGCGTTGGCCAACGCGTCTGCAGACGCGTTGGCCAACGCGTTCGCCTATGTCGAGAGCCGCCATTACATGTTATTACAGCGTGAAACTGTCAGAGTTCATTCGTCCCGCGTGTCTGCCCGTGCGGGGCGTCGCGACGCACCTGGACTACGTCATCGCCGGGTGGGGGCAAACCACTGACAAGGGCAACACTTCCGATGTCCTGATGATGGTAAGCAGGTAAACTTCCGACGTCATGATGATGGTAAGCAGGTAAACTTCCGACTTCTTGATGATGGTGAGCAGGTACCGAAGGTTTACGAAATAGAGAAACAAGCAACGGGGTCGGAGCCTGAAATTTTGGAGTGTCACAGATACGCATAAATACGCCTATGTCAAAATATAAGGTTGTGTCTAAACACACTAGGCCGAAGTTACGCGGCGTAAATTCCGCATGATTACGTCCGCAATGTCAAACGCATACACGACGGAATATAAAATACATTGCGGGCGTAATCATGCGGAATTTACGCCGCGTAACTTCGGCCTAGCGTGTTTAAACACTTATTAGTATTTAGATGACGCCCGCAACTCCGTTGCGCCAAAACTCGTTTATCGCACGGGAACCGTACATTTTTCCAGAGTAAAAAGTATCCTACCTACTGAGGTATAGGTAGGTATGTCCTTTCCCGGTAAAGTATCTCCATACCAAGTTTCAGCACAATCGGTTCAGCGGTTTGGGTGTGAAGAGGTAACAGACAGACAGACAGACACACTTTCGCATTTATATAAAGTATGGAATTATCGATGCTATACCTATATGGATATTAAATACTAAGATTTTTATATCTAAGTATAGGTAAATATACTACCTTCACAAAGTTTCAATTAAGTACGGTCTACTGCATAAAAAAATATTTTGCAGATTGAAGCAGTCTCAAAAGATGAACAGTTGTGCATAGCGAAGTTTAATCAGAAAAATTTCCGTTGGAACTCAGAAAGAATGTTATGCGTTTCTGGAAAGTCCGAGACGCAAGATTCTTGCAGGGTGAGTAATGTTTACACTATTATTACCTATTATACTAGATGAACCGGTTAACTTCATATAACTTCAATTATAAAAAATGTAAGTATCACAATTAAAAATAAATAAAATTAAAAATATTATTGTCGTATTATACCTATTAAAGTAGTTTTGAAAGCATGTAAATCCTTCTGGAATTTGTGGCATAATCAAAGGGTCATGTAATCACGTTGCATCCTGAAAGGGAATTTACCGGCGCAATTTGACTAGATTTGATTCGCCCCCGAAACGTCTGGGCCGGATTCAGCCCTGTCCAGCAGGAAAGTGAGCAGGGAAGTGGGCAGCGCGAGAATATAGGTGACTCGCGCTGCCACTGCTCATGCGGTTTTTCGGGCGGAAGTCAAAGGACGGGCAGCGCGAGCGCGAGTGAGTGTTCACATTCAGCTCTCTCGCTCACTTGCCGCCAGTGCCGTCATTTTTAGAAATGAAGCATAGTTAATTTTTAATTTAATTTTTTGTGACTGGTCCATGCACCAACTTTAAATAATGGACTTAACATGTAGAATTTGTAGTAGGTACTTAATAGGTAAGTACTTAAGGTGTTCTAATTCTAAGAATTTCCCTCATCCACAATTTCCTTTTACTACGACGACGGCGTCTTCGATTCGATCTGTTTTGATTTCTTTTTAAAATATGCATATAGTTATATATACTCAGCAGACATAATGCTGTCGCCGCAACAGTTTCGATATCCGCCATCGTTGCGAGTCGTTACGTAAAAGAGTATGAGGGCTGAGTGTGACCACCCACTCGCCTCTATAATGCCGCAGAAGTATTTGAGGCAATATTTCCGACAGCGCACAGTGGCGAAAATACCGAGAAACATGGCAAAAACCTAAATTCTATTAATTTGTTATGAGAACGTTTAAACTAATATATATACGTGGGAGAGCCATGCTTCGGCACGAATGGGCCGGCTCGACCGGAGAAATACCACGTTCTCACAGAAAACCGGCGTGAAACAGCGCTTGCGCTGTGTTTCGCCGAGTGAGTGAGTTTACCGGAGGCCCAATTCCCTTCCCTATCCTCCCCTATTCCCTTCCCATCCCTACCCTCCCCTATTACCCTATTCCCTCTTAAAAGGCCGGCAACGCACCTGCAGCTCTTCTGGTGCTGCGAGTGTCCATGGGCGACGGAAGTTGCTTTCCATCAGGTGACCCGTTTGCTCGTTTGCCCCATTTTTCTTTCATAAAAAAATAAAATAAAAAAAGTAATAAGAATAAATAGTTTATAGCTCAACGTGATCAGTTTTCTGGGCAAGGCTGTCGATTATTCAAATAATATTAAAAAAAACCGGCCAAGTGCGAGTCGGACTCGCGCACCGAGGGTTCCGTACAAACCTGCAAGGTTTACAAAGTTCGTTCATTACGACAATCGAGTCATAACTATGGTATTTTTATTGCAAAATGAAATTCATAACACTACAATGGGGAAAGATGGAGGAGCATAAATTTAAGACAAAGATCTCTTTATCGTTTAAGTAATCCTTTATGTTTCAAAATATGCGGTATCAATGGTTGTACTTTTGCGTTTTGCGTTTTTGCGTTGACTTAGAATTTTTTTTTTTCACGGGTTAAAGGCAATTAGATCTAAGTATTTGATATGAATTTCAACTTGATAGCTCTACGCGTTCATGAGGAAAAAAGTAATAAGTTTATATTTATTAAAAAATATATATTTTGTAATGTAACTAAAAATTTAAGGTTTTCGGAATTTTTCCTTTATGTGTGCTATAAAACGTTGCTTCATGCCAAATTTCAAGATTCTAGGTCGACTGGAAGTACCCTTTAGGTTTTGATTCCCTTGCGAGTACTTGCGAGTTTCAAAATATGCAGCTTAAATTGCTGTTTCTTTTGATTGCGTTGACATAGAAGTTTGATTTTGTTACAGCTTAAAGGTATTATAGACCTGAGTATTTGGTATGAATTTCAATTTAATACCTCTACGCGTTTATGAGGAAATGGGTAGTAAGTTTAAAATTATTAAAAAAAAATATATTATGTGATGTAACTAAAAATTTATGGTTTTCGTAATTTTTCCTTTATCTATGCTATAAGACGTTGCTTCGTACCAAATTTCAAGATTCTGAGTTCACGGGAAGCACCCTGTAGGTTTTGATTCCCTTGCAAGTGTCGAAAATTTGCGGCATAAACGGCTGTATCTTTTGATTGCGTTGGCTTAGAAGTTTGATTTTTTCACAGCTTCAAGGGACAGTAGACTTGAGTAATTGATATAAATTTCAGCTTCATACCTCCACGCGTTCCTGAGAAAAAGGGTCTTGACAGACGGACGGACGGACAGACGGACAACAAAGTGATCCTATAAGGGTTCCGTTTTTTCCTTTTGAGGTACGGAACCCTAAAAACGTGATGAATTAAGTATTTCAATAGTCTAAATGACAAATTTTTTTAGGCCATGGCTATTTTCTGTTATGTAAATGATCAAAAGCCACGCTTTTGTCAAAATGTTTAAATTTGCACGTCTGTTAACAAAAAAAAAAAACAAAAAAAAAACTTTTTTTTTAAATATGGCCTATAGCCTTTTTCTATAACTGGGCTATCTAACACTAAAAGAATTTATCAAATCGGACCAGTAGTTCCTGAGATAAATAAGCCCTTTCAAATAATTTTCCCCGTTTTCCCCACATTTTCCTCTATTTCTTCGCTCCTATTAGTTTTAGCGTAATAAAATATAGCCTATAGCCTTTCTCAATAACTGGGCTATCTAACACTGAAAGAATTTTTCAAATCAGACCAGTAGTTCCTGAGATTAGCGCGTTCAAATAAACCCTTTCAAATGATTTCCCCCCCGTTTTTTCCACATTTTCCTCTATTTCTTCGCTCCTATTAGTCTTAGCGTGATAAAATATAGCCTATAGCTTTCCTCGATAAATGGACTATCTAACACTGAAAAAAAAATTCAAATCGGACCAGTAGTTCCTGAGATTTGCGCGTTCAAACAAACAAACAAACTAACTAACTAACAAACTCTTCCGCTTTATAACATTAGTATAGATTATTTTGTTCTAGTGTATCGTTTGGTCGCATTAAAAATTACCTTGGTTTAGCGAACAGATGTATAACGCTTTTATTATGACCATTTCCAACAATGGATATGGCAAGAAATCATACTTCTATACGCTGACTTATGGACTAAAGTATAATGCCACTAAAAGTGTCGTCATGCTGTGTAAAGCCGGTACTAAAACCCCTGCAAGCATTCCGTCCGTCAGTCTGTGTGGGGTAACACTTAAGAGAGTGTATAAGTTTAAATACCTCGGTCACATACTGACGGACGAACTGCGGGATGATGAAGATTTGGAGAGGGAAAGGAGAGCGTTGGCAGTCCGCTGCAATATGCTGGCCCGTAGATTTGCACGCTGTACAAATGACATAAAATTGCTCCTGTTTAAAAGCTTCTGCCAATCGTTTTACACGTGCAGTCTATGGATCAGGTTTACGCGGCGGGCTTACAACGCTCTCCGAATCCAGTACAATGACGCGCTGAGGATACTGCTGGGAAAGCCACGGGATTGTAGCGCATCCACGATGTTTGCACAGGCTAGAATTGATGATTTCTTTGTAAAAGAACATCATCTACAATGGTAAGACTTAGAAATAGTACCAACAGTATCCTCAGAACGTTGGCTGGAAAAATTGACAGCCCGTTTCAAAAATACTGGACAAGTGTACACCTCAGTAGTAATAAGAAATAGGTTAAAGTAATTTACTAACAAATACTAACTCTTAATTATTATTATTGTATACTAACCAAGCTACTAACACATCTGTTGTTATTTTTTATTTTTTTGTTTTGTAAGTGTAACTGTTAGGCTACATTATGGGCTATTTGGTCTGAAATAAAGATAAATTATTATTATTATTATTATTATACAATGAACGTAATATTTAATAGTAAATTAGACACTACGACATTTGCAACCCTAAAAAAAAATATGTGTCATAAATCATACTTTCTAGGCAAACTTAATTATATATCTTCCCTCCAGGAATGGAATCCACAGCAAATATTAACAGGATTTGTAGGAAAATACCACAAAAAATTAATTTTACTTCATGTTGAAAAAACACAAAACGCATCCGCCCTTCGACTAGTCAAACTTTGGACTGAGTTTTAACAAGCTAGGGGCAGGGATGTTGGTCGACTCCGACGCAGATAGATAGCCCGGTCTATTGTCTTGAGTCGCACAAAAAAAGAAACTGGTTTCGGATTACTTTTAGATTTTTAGTTTTTGCCATGTTTTTCGGTATTTTCGCCACTGTGCAGCGGCAGGAGCAGTGGCAAGGGCTGAGTGTAAACGTGCCAGTAGTATAATAGCCGGCATCGGCAGCGCGAGTAGCAGCGGCAGTGGCTGAATCTAACGTCCCATCACACTGGCCAGTATTACTGGAATACTACATGAGCGTGCCCTTTAGATTCCGTTGTCAACATTAACTATATACTTAACTATAGAATGAGATGCAACATAATATTACACAAGTATACAACGCATAACATAAAATACCGGAAATCTTTAAGATTTTTCTCTGTTTGCAACGTTATGAGTTATGACCCTGGGGCGGCCAGATTTTATTTTCGGTATAGCTCCAGGAAACTAGTCGTCCACTGCCGGACACTTCAGACAGTCGCTTTCTACTGTCAGACACCCCCAAAGCGTCTAGCTCATCACTCAATACTCATAAGTGTCCGCCAAGGGAAAACGATTCCTAGAGTTAGACTATATGGTCCGGCTGCCCCTAGTTCTTGGTGTATCGGCGTGCTAACAGTGTATTTAATCCAGGGAGACAGCGGCGGGCCCCTGATGGCGGAGGTCCAAGACTCGGCGCTGCCTTGCACGTACTTCGTGGCGGGGGTGGTGTCGTTCGGACCGCAGTGCGGGCAGGGCGCGCTCGGCGTCTACACCAACGTCGCGCCCTACCTCGACTGGATCGTACGCAACGTGTGGCCCGAGGAGTTCAGACGACGCGCTTGAATATACCTTGTGAATTGACTTCGGTTTTTTATTATACCGTACCTTGTGTATATTTAGGCTGGTTTTATCGTTAAGCGTTTCGGCAGCGCCAAAACTCCAACGGCGCTGCCGAAACGCTTAACGATAAAACCAGCCTTAGCGTTTACCTTATCTATACAGAGTATACCGTATAACCAGTGCCGGTTTGAGCACTAGCAACGCCCTGGGCGAGATTTCTTCGGCGCCCAGGGTGCTGGACCTGCTGGTAGCGCCTGCGGCGCCCCGTTTTGTTTGCATTCGGCGCCCTGTTTCGTCGCCTAGCCCCCCCTCTAACACCGCTACTGGGTGTAACAAAACAAAGTGATAATACTTTAGAGTTTAGGGTGTGTATGAGTCCCCTGTATACAGGGTGCAACAACATTTGACGTGATCCATACTAATATTATAAATGCGAAAGTATCTCTGTCTGTCTGTCTGTCTGTCTCGCTTTCACGTCAAAACTACTGAACCGATTGCAATGAAATTTTGTACACAGTTATTCTAGAGCCTGAGAAAGGACATAGGCTACATTTTGATGTGGGAAAATATCTTATTTCCATGAAAATATCGATGAAAATTAATTCGCATTGTAGACTGTAGTTCTTCACGCGCCTCATCCCGGGGGTCCTGGGTTCGCGTCCCGCAGGCGGAACAAAAAGTTTTCAATGTTCCTGGGTCTTGGATGTGTATTAAATATTATATAATATGTATCATAATAATATTTCAAAAATCTTAAATATATTTTATGTATAATATTATAAAAAATCCATAAATATATCGATGCAATGAACATTTTAGTTCTAATATATGACAACAGGTGGCGTTTTATTTTTTACTTCATTGTAACATAGAACTAATCATACTATGTTTTTGTTTATAGTTTTTAATACGTTAGAATATTATGTTTAATAATATTATCACTTGGTATAATAATAATCAATCTATCTTATCTTATAGAACTCCTACTGCATTTCTAATATATGTGACAAGTTGACAACAGAAGGCGCTCTAGAATAAAGGAGTTCGAGTGTACCGTGTTGGCCTATATTATTCCATCCAGAAAATATATCAATGCAATCAACATTTTAATTCTAATATATGAAAACAGATGGCGATTAATTTTTTACTTCATTGTAATTTGTAACAGAACTAATCATACCTACTTTATTATATATTGTTTTTATTCATAACTAGCTGTTGCCCGCGACTTCGTCCGCGTGGACTTTAGTTTTTAGCGCGCGGTGTCAACATAATTTGTGTCAAATTTAAAAACTTTTTAAAACCCTGGTAAGTGGAAGCTATTATCTATACTAATATTATAAATGCGAAAGTATCTGTCTGTCTCGCTTTCACGCCAAGACTACCGAAGCGATTGTAATGAAATTTTGTATACAGATAGTCTAAAGCCTGAGAAAGGACATAGGCTACTTTTTTACTGGAAAAAAGCGTTGTAAGGGGGTGAAATGCGTAAATTTGTTCAAATTACGTTAGTTCCAAAAATCCATAATAGATGGCGCCATGCGTCTCCTACATCGCGCTAACGCTTGCCCGAAAGTCTTTCTATAAGAGGTGGTATTATCTTACATTTAGTTTTTGATTTTTTTCGATTATTATTTCTTATTTACGTTATTTAATAAATCAGTACTTTATCTATGCAGTGAGCCAGTGACATAACCTTAAATCTATCAATGATAAATAGTTTATGGGTAAAGTTGTGTAATTGCGAGGCTAAATAAGCTTAAAAATTTGGTGTAAAATATAAAGTTTAATTAAAAAAATTGAAATATTATTATGTGCACACTGCACAGCTATTTTGATGTAAGGGGTACCAGGGTTTTTTTTATAAAAGCTTTTGACATCAATTTTGTTGACATCGCGCGCTATAAGGTGGTACGAGGGCTGCTATTTATGTATCCGGAATTAAAAAAAGAAACAAACATATATCATTTAATATGGTTTTATTGCTTTTCAAAATATTCGCGTTGATGATCGACACACTTTTGCATACGCTGGAACCAATTTTCATAGCACTTTTTCCATTCTGATTGAGGTATCTCCAAAACGTGCATTTTGAACGCATCAACAGCCTCTTCGCGGCTCGAAAAACGTTGACCACGTAATTTGTTCTTCGCGTATGGAAATAAAAAGAAATCGTTAGGTGCCAAATCAGGGCTGTACGGCGGATGACCAGTCAATTCGATCTTTTGACCCTCCAAAAACTGAGTTGTTTCAGCTGAGGTGTGACAGCTAGCATTGTCGTGATGTAATATGATTCTGCGTTGTCGGTTGTCCTTTCTTATTTCTTCAAAGACTTCTGGTAAACAAATGGTCGTATACCATTCAGAATTAACCGTTTTACGATTCTCTAATGGCACTGTAGCCACATGTCCATTAATTCCAAAAAAACAGGCGACCATTCTTCAAAGTACTTTTTGCACGAGTAACTTTTGTTGGTTTCGGCTCATCTTGGAACACCCACACCGTTGACTGTTGTTTAGTTTCGGGGTCATATGCATAGATCCAAGATTCATCACCTGTGTAGATATTATAAACGGCTTTTGACGTACCACGGTTGTATTTTTTTATCATTTTTTTGCACCAATCGACACGAGCCCGTTTTTGATCGATTGTCAAGTTGTGCGGAATCCAACGCGAACATATTTTTTTTACAGCCAAATGTTCGTGTAATATCTTATGTATGCTCGTCATACTTATGCCTAAGGACGCCTCTATCTCGCGATATGTAACATGACGATCACGCATTATTAGTTCCCGCACAGCATCTATATTTTGTGGGACAACAGCTGTTTTTGGGCGACCTTCCTTATTTTCATCCGTGAGCATAGACCGCCCACGATTAAACTCACTGTACCAGTGATAAACAGTGGTTTTTGATGGTGCTTCATCTCCAAAAGTTGCGGTGAGTTGAATAAAGCACTGTTGTTGATTTAGCCCACGCCGAAAATCGTAGTAAATCATTGCACGAAAATGTTCACGCGTTAAATCCATGGCAAATGAAGACACGCAATTTTCAAAATGACGCCACAATGGAAAAATAATTGACAGTCACATGAAACAAAATGTATTCTTCAATTTCTTCAAAGCAACTTCCGTCGCCCATGGACACTCGCAGCATCAGAAGAGCTGCAGATGCGTTGCCGGCCTTTTAAGAGGGAATAGGTTAATAGGGGAGGGTAGGGATGGGAAGGGAAGGGAATAGGGGAGGGTAGGGAAGGGAAAAGGGTAGGGGATTGGGCCTCCGGTAAACTCACTCACTCGGCGAAACACACACGCTGGTTTTCTGTGAGAACGTGGTATTTCTCCGGTCGAGTCGGCCCATTCATGCCGAAGCATGGCTCTCCCACGTATATTTCTTGTTAGTAGGGGCATGTGTTAACAATATACGCATATTATCTACTTATATGCATACGGTATTGCAGCCTTTAAATATTAAACTATTTACATATACGGTATTGCAGCCTTTAAATATTAAACTATTTACATATCATACATGGCTTGAAGTCTGTTTTCCACCGTGTCCTCAAACGGGTACATTTTGTAGTCGTTGGGTACGTTGTTCCAGTCGTTCACGTCCTCGATCGAGAACGCAGGGCGCGGTCGCTGATAGCCCTCCGATCTGAGCTCGTAGGGGTTTTGATGCCAAGGCTGCAAAAAACATTACTTCTAACTTCTAAGTTTTAACAAACGTGTTTTTATTGGACTAGTCATCATACATTTTTTAAAATCTAATACAACAATAATTAAAAAAAAAACTACAGCACAGGTTTCATAGAATTATTTTTTTATTACTATCAAGCTAATTTTTCGTGAATAAATTCATTTTGAGAAGACGAACAAAAATTTCCTCTGCGAAAAATCTCGAAAGTGTAGCTAACAGAGATAGAAAGGATTTAATATTTCGATTTGATGGTGGAACCCTTCGTGCGCGAGTTTGATTCGCACTTAGCCGATTATTTGTATATTGATAGAGTTATATAATTTAAGAGTAACATTGTCCTACAAATAGAAATTGTTCTAGGGAACCCGTACTACTACCTCTTTCAGTGCTGCTACCTTTACAGTGAACTCTATATTTTATAAGGGTCTCATACGCACCATAAAGTAATCTTTTAGCTTTCTGTTACACCACTTTATATATAAAAACATTTTATTAATTAAGAACTCCTCACTCCATATATCTGTCACGTGGTGTGGAGGTTTCAGCGACCGGCTTTACCCTACCTTGATGTTGTCTGGGCCTCGTTTCTTCCTCAGGTAGTTGAAGCAGCAGGATCGGAAGTGGCGCGTGCCGCACGCCGACGCACACTCGCTGCCGCACGAGTCGCACGACAGACTCGCCGCCCACATGGTGCTTCCTGGAAATTGTACATTTTAATAGCATGTCAAGAGATAGTATGGTCTAAAATTTACTATTAAGGGCTCCCGCACAAAACTGCGAATTCGCGTCGCATCGTAATGTAATTTTTATTATGAATTTTGTCGCAGATATTTGCGATGCGATATGAATTCGCAGTTGTGTGTGGGAGCCCTTAGACAGGCACGGTCCAAAGTCCCATCAAAATGTAGGCAATGATTGCAGGTTTTTATTATACGTGCCTAAAATTATCATCATCAAAAATTTTAGGGTTAGAATTTAGATCACTGTTAAACCACGCCTGTCCGTCCCCGTAGATATTTTTGAAAAGATTGCGAGATAGAGAAATGGTAAGGAATAATTAATGTATTTTAACTGTAGTAATATAGAGAAAAATCATGCGTGATGTCCAACCAACTCCTACAAAAAAATTAGTACCTGGATCAAAATCATCTCTTGGGACTGCATCTTTTTTACTCCGCCTAGACTCGGCCTGCGACCATGTCGCTAGCACAAAAGAAATAAACATACCCTCTTAAGGTGGGTACTGACCAACGTTACGAGGTGTAATGTAACTTATTACACAGGAGTGCTTCGTGTTACGCCGTGTTTCGGGTACTAACTACACGAATGCTCGCTGTGTAATAAGTTACATTACACCTCATAACGTTGCTCAGTTCCCACACGCATTAAAATATTTACACAGCAAATAAACAAGGTCTGCTTATCTCTGTCTGGCAAATCGGAATATTCACATGACAGAAAAAGACATCAGACCCAGGCACGCTGCGGAAATACCTTTATTAGTATGAGGGATAATATGTAAGTAAAAGGCAAATTTTGCCTACCGAATGTACCGAACCTATAAATATACCGAATGCTTTTAAGGCATTCGGTATATTTCGAAATGTGAGCTTAAAATTATAGACGGTGACAATATTTAATAAATAATTTACTTCTAAACAACTCTTTTGACAAAAGCACCCCACCCCCCCTTTCTAATAAAATCATTCAAACTCTTTTCTTTGATTTTAATTTTATTGATAAAGGTAGCACCTATTTTTATATATTTTTTAAATACTTACCAATAAGCATGAGGGATACGATTGCGGTGATTTTTAACATTTTCAGTGCAACAACAAAACGCTTTTGACAGTTGCAAGATGGCGGCCGAGGCGGGAATGATGGTGGAGGAGTATCAACCCCTTTTATATAAAACCAAAGTTTACCCGCTGGCGTGGGTGACGACGCGTTTAAAATATTTATTTAGCGGTGTTACTTTACCACTTTCAGCACTCAGTATTATTTATTTGCATATCCTTCTTATTGACTAACTATAGAGGCACTCGAGAAGATATAGGACTTCGACTGTTACGAGCAATGGCACATGATACATGATAATTATATTGTATTATCTTGTGGAAAAGTCAACATGCATTGTTTAAATGCAACATTTAAAATTGTCGTTAAATCTATGCAAATACTATGCAGATCGAGTATGCTGTATATCCCACAAGAACCTACTCCTTTTTTGAAAGCTGGTTAAAAAAAATTAATTTTAAATATATTTTTGTTTCCGAAAGCAAGGTATTTTCAAAAGAGCTATTTTTTGATAATTAACTTTCACTATTTCAAACAAGACATTTTCAAAATTATACAGGTACCTACCTACCAGGAAATTAAGATAAATAGACTACTCAATTTGGTCGGGATAAGTCATAAAGTTAATAATAATATACTTACCTATTAACTTTATGGGCTAAGTGCAGCGCTGCAGCGCACGCACGGTTACCATTGACTTGACCTATACATAACCCGATCAAATAATCCGGAATCCGCTGTTTCTCTAGTGCTCATGGTACATATTCCTAGTGATAAAGATTTTATAAATAAAAATATTAAGCCCGTTTCAAAAATAGAATATGCTATAACATGACTATTACGTTTTTATAGACGTAGATAAACGTTGCGTTTTGGGTTGGTTGGTTGGTTTACATAATATTATTATGAATGTATTATTTGGTAAAAATATTGTTAAGTTTGTATATTAACTATTATATAAGTACCTATTCGATTGGAGGTCTATACTTGTCTACAACAGGGTTTTTTATTAGTTAACGTTTGGTCGATAAAAAGTGCTAGTAAGTAGGTATATTAGATTTTTTTTAAAACAGTTTTAGCGAAACTAAGAGTAAAAAGTCCGTAGAGGACTCTACTACTGATCCTACTACTATTTTCTAATACTGATCAATACATTTTAATACTTACATATTTTGTAAAATTATTAACAGTTTCAAGTTGCCGCGAAACGTGGGGCGCTTCCAGTTTAGCATTTTTATTAGAAAACTTTACTAACTCGATCGATGTTTGAAAAGTTAAGTGATATCACCTATCTTCTATTAAAAACAACTCGTTGGGTTCCTCACGAGCACCCGTGTAGGTGAAACCATTTTGTTTTTTAAAACATTATCGTGTACGCTATTAGCTATCGACAAGGGTTCTGTATTATCGGAGGAACTGATTCATAGGCAGGCTAGGCGCGGCGGATCTACGTGATTTGGTCGTATTATGATACCTCATACTAAGCGCGGTCCTCCTCAAAGGCGGTCAGCCTCTTTAGGTCACGAGATTTGAGAGTGGACAGTAGATACTGATATAGGCGCAATCTTAATACTTTTTTATTTTTTTTATAAGGGAAATGCACTTAGGTACGCATCCTCAGGATGCCTGGGGTGGCTACTGAGGTATTGTTGGTAGGGCATCGAGACCGGGTTTTCCCGAAACCCGAAAACCCATGAAAACCCGGGTTTTGGGGATCATGAAAAAACCCGGGTTTCAAAAATGGAACCCGGGTTTTTCGAGCTTTTCGGGTTTTTCGTTTTTTTGATAATTATTAAAGGCCAGACCTGATTTAATGGTATTTATAACAAACTAACATACAAATTATTTATTTTTATAACATATTGTATAGGTTTAATTATTTATATTGGTCATAATTAAACAAAATATAATATTTTTAAGGAAAAGTTTCGTTTTAGGAGCATTAAAGACAATAAAGATATTTTAAAAAACCTATTCAATGTAAAAAAGCCAAGTCTCTTCGAACAATCTATCCTTCGCAAAAAGTTTTAAAATTTCATAGAAGCCAAGTCTTGTTAAACTTATTTAATGGTTTTCAATCAACATTCAGTGATTGACTACAGTTTTGTTTATTAAGTGATCAAAGGCTTACAAAATAAACACAGCTTCAAAGGGTTCTAACTTCTAAGTCTGCTGAAAGTACTGTAGACTTTTGATGATGGGCAAGTCAGCCACTAGGTGACAAAACGTTGAAACTTAAGTATGGACCGTTGGTGATAAAATACACCCATCAACAAAGTCTTCGGGATATTTGTATTTTTGGAATATCTAAAAACCTGTCAGGAATTTTTGAAGACAGTGTATGGAACAATGATAGTTTATTTTTTAATATTTAATAAAACATATTATTAAAACACTTTTCCGAATTTAATCGTTTATAAAACAATCACAGGTGTGGAATATGTGCGTGGAAGCCACAAAGGAAGATCTTCCGACCGAGCGAGGTGGTATGTTCGGTCAGGCCGAAGCCCACGTAATACATTTCAGCTGTCGTATATATACCGACCGGAATGTTAGGCGAATTGTGGGTACCGCCACATCACTCCCCCCCGAAGACCGGAGGTCGAATCTTGAAGTCTTGTCACCTGAGTCGCCAGTGCCGGTGAGTTCCAGTGAGTCGGAACTGTTGCAGTGAGTCCCAGTGAGTCAGAACTGTAAGCTGCTGCACGGGATCCAGTGAGTCGGATAAGCTGCCGTGCGGGGCCGATGCTACGTGCTGACCAGGAGAGATGTGCTCTGCTTGCTGACCGGTCGGTGTAGTGAGGAAGCCCGTTGATGCCGATGCGGAGTCGCCCAGGCCGCGGTACATTGCGGCTAGTGGACGATGTACCCGATGAGGCGATGCTGGCTGGCGCGATGCGGAGGGGCAGGGAGTGATGATGATGAAGGAGGCGTGTTCTGTCGAGGGTCACCAATGTGGAATATGTGCGTGGAGGCCACAAAGGAAGATCTTCCGACCGAGCGAGGTGGTATGTTCGGTCAGGTCGAAGCCCACGTGACACATTTCAGCTGTCGTATATATACCGACGCGCTTAGAAAACTTCGATAGTGCGATGCAGGAATGTTAGGCGAATTGTGGGTACCGCCACACAGGTATCTACAGTCACAAAAAATCAATGATAAGTCCACAAATCTTTATTTCGTTTCATAAACTAAAAAAATTATTCGAATGAGATATTTTTATTGCTGATTGTCAAATTAATAGTAATAATTTATACTGATCGATGTTTGGCTGCATACAGTATTTTCACAAAAAAATATTTATTGTGTCCTGCTGCGGTATGACACCCAGTCTTCTGTGCAATTTAAAGTCATTATTTTCAGTCTAACTTACTAAAAACACTTAAAGGTTTTTGTTTGTCGTTACAACATAACAAAAAGCGACAATATTAGGACAATGCAATCAGTAAATAGGTTCCAGGAGAGCAATAAGCCCCTAGAGACTGACAAAACCATGCCAAGGAGTTTCCATCAAGTATATTTTGAATCCATATTTTTGTATTGGTATGGAAATCTCATATAACACTTTAATAATCATGGGCGACTTTAACGCAAAAATAGGTAAACTTAGAGTCGACGAATATTTAATAATGAAGCCAAATGGTTACGGAGAAAGAAATCCAAGAGGCCAAAGACTGGTAAACTTTGCTCTCGAGAACAAAATGGCAATTATCAATACATATTTTATAAAAAAACCAAAACAGAGGTGGACATGGCGCTCACCAGACGGAAAATATAAAAACGAAATCGATTATATCCTGACAAACAAACCTAGCATCGTTCAAAACTCTGAAGTACTAAACCTAAATTATTCATCGGATCACAGGCCTGTTAGAGCAACCATAATTCTATCTCAACAAAAAAAGAGCCGCTCTAGTTTTAATAACACTCAGAACTCTACATTAAATACCTTGCAGGGGATAACAGAATACAAAGAGTGTATTAAAACCTACTTAAAAAACTCACTAGATCAACAAGAAAATATCCCTATTCAAACGTGTTATGACCTCATACAAAATGCTATCACTCAAAGCCTCCAGTCCGCTAAGAAAATAAACATAAAATACACAAAATACTATCAGATAATACTCTAGCGCTCATGGAAAGAAGGCACATACTTCAAAATACTAAACATAAGACAAGATCAATGAAAAATGAGCTTACAGCACTATACAAACTAGTTAGCAAACGAATTAAATACGACTACACAAAGTACAGACTGGAAAATATCAAGAAACACCTCTCCCAGACAGGAAGCTCTAGGAAAGCCTTTAAAGAGCTGAAAACTAGTAAAAATTGGATAGACGGACTGAAAAGCGGGGTAGAGTGCTAAACAGTCGCAGAGATGTTATTAAAATTGCAACAGACTTCTACAAAGAACTCTACAGCGCCCAAGAACGCGTTATCTACGATGCGGACGACATTGACTGGTCTAGCGCGTATTCTAAAGAAATCACACCATTTCATATAACAGAGACTGTTCAAGCGATAGAGAAATTAAAATCGGACAAATGCCCAGGCTCGGATAATATAACCAACATAGCAATAAAAACGGCCAAATCGGTACTTGCTCTACCCCTCACTAACCTTTTCAACAGAATTTTGGAGAGTTCTCAAATTCCATCACAATGGTCGGTATCAAATATAATTCTTATCTATAAAAAAGGAGACCCCTACGACATAGCAAACTATCGACCTATAAGCCTACTCCCTTGCTTATACAAGCTGTTCTCTTCTCTACTCAACCAAAGAATAAGCGCTACCCTTGAAAGTGAACAACCGGTGGAACAGGCAGGTTTTAGAAAGAGTTTTTCTACTATCGACCACATACACACCCTGGAGCAAATAATTGAAAAATACCAAGAGAGACAGAGAACTCTATATGTAGCTTTTATTGACTACAAAAAAGCTTTTGACACAGTTTCACATAGAAGTATCTGGAAAGCGCTGATAGAGCAAGGAGTAGAGGTAGGATACATAAATGTTATAAAAAGTTTATATGACAACAACATTGGCAGAGTAAAACTGGACAGAGTCGGTCAGAACTTCCCCATAAAGCGCGGCGTAAGACAAGGCGATCCGATCTCTCCTAAATTGTTCATATCCATCCTAGAATCGATCATAAGAAAATTGGATTGGAAAACTGCAGGACTCTATATAGACGGAAAATACCTAAGCCACCTTCGCTTTGCCGACGACTTGGCTCTTCTATCTGAGTCAGTATCTGAACTACAGGGCATGATAGAATCTCTTAATGTAGTGGGTAGAGAGGTGGGCTTAGAGATGAATTTATCCAAAACAATGATCATGACTAATAGCTTGGAGAAAATAATAAAAATAGACAACGAAGCACTCAAGTACACAAATAAATATGTTTACTTAGGAAAACAGATGAGTTTCGGAAAAGACAGCAACTATTCAGAAATAGAGCGACGTATTCAACTGACCTGGAATAAATACTGGAGTCTCAAAGAGATTTTCAAAAGTAACTTACCAGTTAGCATTAAAACAAAAACCATGACGAGCTGCCTGCTACCGTGTCTAACTTACGGTTGCCAGACATGGAAATACACAGCTAAAGTAAAGAGAAAAATTATTACATACCAACGAGGCATGGAAAGAAGCATGTTAAAGATAAGAAGAATTGAAAAAATTTGACATACAAAAATAAGAGAGGAAACAAAAGCAACGGATGCTTTGTGCTACGCTCATAAATTAAAATGGAAGTGGGCCGGCCATGTAGCCAGATTGTCGGATGAACGTTGGACCATAAGAGTGACACGATGGAATGGCCCGCTCGGTAAGCGTAACAGAGGCAGACCGCTTAAAAGATGGGCAGACGATATAAAATCTATAGCCGGGCCACGATGGACAAACATAGCCCAAGATAGAGAAAAGTGGGCATCTCTGGAGGAGGCCTTCACCCGCGGAGGGGTTCTGGATGATTAATAATTAGTTTAATTCCTACATATTTAGTTTTTTATTCTTAGTGTAATAATCGTCTATGAAATAAAGGCTTTTTTTATTTTTATTTTTATTATTTTTATTTTATTTTATTTTTGTATTGCGGTCTGACAAATGTGGCAGATTGCTTTTTATTGATTGAGAGACTGATGTTGGTAACACATAATAGGACGAATGGTGGCCGTCTTTCTTTAGCCGGCCGTGGATGTCATACTCACTGCGGAATTATTAAAACACGTGATTTTAGTGAATTGAGATGAAATAATATAACAAGCAGAGTTTTTTATCAGCACCAGCGCCAGAGACAATTTCTTGTGTGTAACAGCATGCCACCATGGGTAATCTTCCAAATTCATTACAAGCAACATTCCGCTCATTGGGGGAGGCCTACGTTCAGCAGTGGACGGCAATAGGCTGATGATGATGATGAACATTCCGCATTTGCCATAATATTATGGTCTGGTCTGATCAATTATATGGTAATCTGACATGAATTTTGCCTATTGCGACTAGAACTAATGACTACAAAAAGCTTTGAGTTGTAGTGTTGTAACGTTGCACGTACATGATTGTTAATAATTATTATAATATTTTATCAAGTCATGTAAGATTTTTCAGTAATGTAAGATTTTCCAGTTTGTTGGATAACAGTAAAGTTACCTTAAATTGCAAAGAATATTCGGCTTCATACCGTAGCAAGGCAGACAAAAGGCAATTTCATGTAAAAACTAGGCACAAAAATTTAATTACAAATATATCATCAATTAGGACCAAATAATTATTAATAACGTGACAATCAGCAATAAAAATGCAAAAGATTAAATAAAGATTTGTTGGTATACGTTTTATATTTAAGGTTATTCTTCCATTTACTGTCTTCAAAAATTCTTGATAGATTTTTATATATTTCATAAAATACAAATACATTTTATGATACACGTAATTATGTAATTTGGAGGTGAAGCTTGTTGTAATACTTAATCTTCGCCCGAAAATCTTAATCCCTAGCTTTGATAAGATCCAATATATTATATATATAATAGGAGAGACAAAAAGTCGCTTTTTTAAAAGTATATGACCGCAAACTATTTAAATAGTATTTTACTGGAAAGGTGTTGGCAATCGCTGATCATATTTAAAGTATTTTCGCTTCGTTAATCTTTGAATGTTAAGAAAACCCGAAAAAAACCGAAATACCCGGGTACCCGGGTTTTCGTTTAAAAAAACCCGAAAACCCGGGTTTTGAAAATTGGGTCCGGGTTTCGATGTCCTAATTGTTGGACTTTCAGGAATATGGTGGTAGAAGCCGCGCCCGTGCATAGACACTAATAAATAATAGTTTAAAACACTAAAAAAACACGCTTTTTTTAAAAAAAAAACAAATGTTTTAACAAAGTATCGCATTGTGATTTGCTCCTAAAACGTATGCAAAGTTTTAAGTTAATTAGACTACTGGAGATAGATAAAAATCGTGCTCAAAGATTCCGTTACATACATACAGCCCAATAATAAAAGCGTTCTAAAAAGTAAAAACCCAACGGTATTCCAGCTTCTCCGCTTCTGAGTTCTGGCAGAGCCCCAGGAAACGTGGAATAAACAAGTAACAACCGTGATCCTGCCAAAAAATCAAAATTTTGTGTGAGGTAATATTATATGTGGTCGATGACCCTAATATGTGGAGACTAACCTTTGAGACTTTTTAGTGTATGACAAAACAGGAAAATATATGAAGGCTGCGTTCCAGATGACGTTAATTTTGACCAAAACGCTCAAAACGTCCCCTTCTGCCGTTCCCTTTGGCGACCGGGGTCGTTTTGATCGCGGCTATGACGTCACTCATGACGTCATCATTTTCGCTCAAAACGACCCTTGACGAAGATGGGTCAAAGTGGGCGTTCTAGTTTTTTTTTTTATTTTATCGTAACTATATCGCGAAAGCCATGTTCGGAGAGTTTTCAGGAGACAGTAGAGACAAAAAAACTTTATAATATTATTTCATTACAAATAAATATTTTAATTAAATAAATTAAATAACACTTAATGAAATATTTTGATTGGCAAATAAATTGTTTTAAATGAAAGGTCAAATGATTTCTTATAAAATATAATAATTAATATTAATTTTCATCTCTCCTATACCTGTTGACTAACTCGTACTTGACTAAGCATTAAGCGGTACTGTTACCTAACGTTTATATGTATATTGTGACAATAGTCAATATTCAAAGTATGTGGTTTTGTTATTAAAATATGATTCAATGTGAAAACTCAAATATAACAAAAGTTTAACTAAGTATATTAAAATATGATTACTTAAGTAAAAAAAATGTAATACTAAAAACGAAACAAATATAGTATTATGTATTTTATTTGTAAAATAAATGTAACTATAAACAATAAAATTAATTTTATTTACGACTTGAAGAAAAGGATCGTAATATCCAAGTTCGGTTCAATGTACCTATGTATAAAAAAAATAGTTCTTTTTTTAAACTTTTCTCAAAACGCTCAAAACGATCCATAATCCGTTCCACTTGGGTTTGTATCACTGACGCTCACATGCTAGTGGAACGGGAAAAACTATGGTCTTGAGCGTGAGCGTTTCTAACGTCATCTGGAACGCGGGGGAAATAAACTAACGCGATGACACCAAGGTTAAGCTGATAACTTTATAGTTTATACCTTAGTGGACACAGAAAGTTGCAAATTAAAAAAATCAAATGACCAAAAAATTATCTTTGCCATTATAGTATATAATTAGTATTAGTGATGTAACGAATGCTGGATTTTTCACATTCGCGAACGCGAATGCGATTGCGAATATTTATCTTCAACATTCGCGAATGCGAATGCGAATGCGAATATTTTAAAATTTCAAAAAAAGCGCGCGTAAAGTGTTCGACAGGTTTGACGTTTCGTGTCAGCCATGTTTAAATTGAACATAGCCGAACCGATATTGCTTATAGTCTGTCAAGAAAGTGAAGAAATTAAAAAAGTGGCAACATCGTAGTGTCATCCCTTTTTTCTTAGATTGATTTGAAAGGGATGTTACTACGATGTTGCCACTTTTTAATTTCTTCACTTTCGTGACAGACTATAATTTAATGAATTTAGTCACAGAAAGTTCATTCTAAAAGTTTTGTTTTGTTTTAAGGTTAGCTTTATGTTTTATGTTTCAAGTAATTGTTTAGTTTTTTAGTAAATAGAAATTGTAAACTTTATTTAAAAACTATAGTAAAGTAATAATATACTACTAAATGAATGCAAACCTTACATAGTTGTAACAAGGCTGATTAATGTTAGATTTGATAAGATCTCTGAAGTTCTTTTTTCATAAATGACTAATGAGGCTTTAATTTAGAATGTAGAAGTATGATTTAATAAAAATATCTAAAAGTGTTATCTATTGTATTATTATATTATTTCAAATGCATGCATATAATAATTTCCTTTTTGATTATTAAAACATGCGCTAAATATTCGCATAATTTTTGCGAATGCGAATGCGAATGCGAATATTGAAAAATACGCGGATATTCCCGAATGCGAATGCGAATGCGAATATCCGTTACATCACTAATTAGTATAATTCGTCCAATTATACGTAATATCACAGGTAATATTATATAATATGTATGATTTCTCTATGTCTCTACCAAGTCTTCACCGCTGGAAAATAGAAATGTAAACAGGATATATCCATACATTTATATCCATAATTATAAATATATCTATGGACGCTTCACACCACATCAGTCTGGCCCCGTGGTAAGTACCTGAAGGACTTGTGTTACGGGTACCAGACAACGGAAATATATTAATACTTTTATACTTACTATACATATATTTGAAAATTTTATTATATGATACACATATTTAATACACACCCATGACCCAGGAAGTTTGAAAACTTTTTGTTCCGTCGGCGGGATTCGAACCCGCGACCCCCGGTTTGAGCTACCAACAGCCCACCAACTGCGCCACAGAGGTCGTCATACTTACCTTATATTTCAATCGAGCAATTCTTGTACTTATATGTATATAATTGGAATCTCGGAATCGGCTCCAACGATTTTCATGAAATTTAGTATATAGGGGGTTTCGGGGACTATAAATCGATCTAGCTAGGAATCATTTTTAGAAAATGTCATTTTATTCGTGTTTTATCCTACGAATAATAAAAACTATCGAATACCGATCAAAGCTCGGTCAAATAGCTATTATTATTTTAAATACGAAAGATGTTACATGTCACATTTTGGTCAGATATTGACTGTCTGCGCGAGAGCCCTAACATTGGTAATAACACAGTGGCATGTTAAAGTCAAGGACCAGGGCGTAATCAAGTTCTCAACTCTGACACTACTATCGTTGGATGTGCATCGGCCGGACGCCGCTCGCTTACAATATGCTATTTTATATCATTGTCTTGTGTTTAGTGTGCAGTGGAACATCTTTGAAAAGAGGTAAATACTACAATAATATTATAAATAAAGAAGATTAGTGGATAGAGATTATACAGGATAATGTAAGAATGTTTGGTTTGTGTTTAAACCGGTTTGTTTATTTATAAACTCGTAACCTTGATCTGTTTGAGAGTTAAGACGATATCCCATCTTCTGATAGTGGCTTCGCTATATTATATCCGAAATATCGAATAAAATAGTGAATACAGAACCTTGGTAAACGAAAAGTGAGGCCCGAAAACGTTTTACTATAAGGATCTAAAGAGCGCTCGACTTTGAAGACAATAATAATATGATCCCCTTCCCTAAGATTAGGGCCCGTTTTAAGGGGAGCGAGCCGGGCATTTGCCAAGAGCGGCAAAAATGAGGGGCGGCAAAATTGACTTATTCCTATCTTCCAACCTAGCCATTTGCAGCCATCCACCACCCAACTTTGAAAATTTTACCTTCCAACCTACTTCAGATTGGATCGTGGAAATATTTACGTTTTTAGGGTTCCGTAGTCAACAAGGAACCCTTATAGTTTCGGTCTGTCCGTCCGTCTGTCCGTCTATCTGTCTGTATGTCTGTCCGTCTCTCCGTCTTTCCGCGGTTTAGCTCAGAGACTACTGACTATAGGACCTACAAAGCTGTAATGCACATATGTAATATTAATGATGCCGATAAAATGGTACATAAAATCTTTAAAAAAAATTATGGTACCTCCCCTACACTGATGTGTAGTGGATCATCCCTGCTTGATAGCAGGGATGATTTTCGTGTGGACACCCCACTTTGGATAGGTTTTTTTTTAAATATTATGTTAAATGAGTATTCAAAGATCCTTCTCCGATTTAGGGATCCATTTGTGAAATATGAAGTTTTAAAGTGGAAAAATCGTTAGAGTCCAGTGTCCCCCCCCCCCCCCCCCCCCCCTTCTACTTACCAGCTAAGCGGTGGTTTCCAGAAATGTGAAAAACTTTACTGGAGTAGGAAATATGCTGAATTTAAAAGGAAAACTATCACGGCTAATTGAGTTATAGTCGATCAACTAAAAAATGTATGCGTCGAAGTTTAAAGGAACTTATCGCTCAAATTCCTTTGAACGGAACTGAGTATTTTCCTTAGTTCATGGTATTACTTCAATATTTCCCCCTATAATTATCTCCCAACAAAATCAACCCATGACTTATATATTAAGGTTTTCTGTATGTAAAGGGCGGCGAAAATGATCTTTGCCCGGAGCGGCTAAATAGCTAGATCGGGTCCTCCTTCCTAAGAACGGTTTCGCACTACGTTCGATCCGAACCTGTGAAACTACGGTCCCGAGTAGACGTGTAAGTCTATACTCTTACTTTATAATATTACTAGCTGTTGCCCGCGACTTCGTCCGCGTGGACTTCAGTTTATAGCGCGCGATGTCAACAAAATTGGTGTCAAAAGCTTTTATAAAAAAACCCTGGTACCCCTTAAATCAATACAGCTGTGCAGTGTGCACACAATAAGTATTTCATTTTTTTATATTAAACTTTATATTTTATGCCAAATTTTAAAGCTTATTTAGCCCTCCAATTACACAACTTTACCCATAAACTATTTATCATTGATAGATTTAAGGTTACGTCACTGCACAGATAAAGTACTGAGTTATTTAATACCGTAGAATAGATATAACAATCGAAAAAAATCGAAACTTAAAAAGATGATACCACGTCTTATAGAAAGACTTTTGAGCAAGCGTCAGCGCGATGTAGAAGACGCACGGCGCCATCTATTATGAATTGTTGGAACTAACTTAATTTGAACAAATTTACGCATTTTCACCCCCTTACAACCCTTTTTTCCAGTAAAAAAGTAGCCTATGTCCTTTCTCAGGCTTTAGACTATCTGTATACAAAATTTCATTACAATCGGTTCGGAAGTTTTGGCGTTTGGCGTGAAAGCGAGACTGACAGACAGACAGACAGACAGACAGACAGAGATACTTTTGGCGTTTGGCGTGAAAGCGAGACTGACAGACAGACAGACAGACAGAGATACTTTCGCATTTATAATATTAGTATAGATTATGTGCACACTGCATAGCTGTTTTTGGGTATTTTGATTAATTAAGGGCCGCGCTACACCGGAAGCACTTACCAGGGTTTTAAAAAGTTTTTAAATTTGACACAAATTTTGTTGACACCGCGCGCTATAAACTAAAGTCCACGCGGACGAAGTCGCGGGCAACAGCTAGTATTATACATAAAATATGTTTAAGATTTTTGAAATTTTATTTTAATACACATCCAAGACCCAGGAACATTGAAAACTTTTTGTTCCGCCTGCGGGACTCGAACCCAGGACCCCCGGGATGAGCGCTGGCCACGCGCAATGCGAATTCATTTTCATCGAAATTTTCATGGAAATAAGATATATTCCCACATCAAAATGTAGCCTATGTCCTTTCTCAGACTCTAGAATAACTGTATACAAAATTTCATTGCAATCGGTTCAGTAGTTTTGGCGTGAAAGCAAGACAGACAGACAGACAGACAGAGATACTTTCGCATTTATAATATTAGTATGGATTAGTATGGATAGTATGGATTAGAAATGCAGTAGGAGTTCTACATAAGATAAGATAGATTGATTATTATTATACCAAGTGATAATATTATTAAACATAATATTCTAACGTATTAAAAACTATAAACAAAAACATACTAACTAATAAGTATGATTAGTTCTATGTTACAATAAAGTAAAAAATAAAACGCCATCTGTTGAATCGTATTAGAACTAAAATGTTCATTCCATCGATATATTTCTGGATTTTTTATAATATTATACATAAAATATGTTTAAGATTTTTGAAATTTTATTTTAATACACATCCAAGACCCAGGAACATTGAACACTTTTTGTTCCGCCTGCGGGACTCGAACCCAGGACCCCCGGGATGAGCGCTGGCCACGCGCAATGCGAATTCATTTTCATCGATATTTTCATGGAAATAAGATATTTTCCCACATCAAAATGTAGCCTATGTCCTTTCTCAGACTCTAGAATAACTGTATACAAAATTTCATTGCAATCGGTTCAGTAGTTTTGGCGTGAAAGCAAGACAGACAGACAGACAGACAGACAGACAGAGATACTTTCGCATTTATAATATTAGTATGGATAGTATGGATTAGAAATGCAGTAGGAGTTCTACATAAGATAAGATAGATTGATTATTATTATACCAAGTGATAATATTATTAAACATAATATTCTAACGTATTAAAAACTATAAACAAAAACATACTAACTAATAAGTATGATTAGTTCTATGTTACAATAAAGTAAAAAATAAAACGCCATCTGTTGAATCGTATTAGAACTAAAATGTTCATTCCATCGATATATTTCTGGATTTTTTATAATATTATACATAAAATATGTTTAAGATTTTTGAAATTTTATTTTAATACACATCCAAGACCCAGGAACATTGAAAACTTTTTGTTCCGCCTGCGGGACTCGAACCCAGGACCCCCGGGATGAGCGCTGGCCACGCGCAATGCGAATTCATTTTCATCGATATTTTCATGGAAATAAGATATTTTCCCACATCAAAATGTAGCCTATGTCCTTTCTCAGACTCTAGAATAACTGTATACAAAATTTCATTGCAATCGGTTCAGTAGTTTTGGCGTGAAAGCAAGACAGACAGACAGACAGACAGACAGAGATACTTTCGCATTTATAATATTAGTATGGATAAAGCGGAAGAGTTTGTTTGTTTGTTTTAACGCGCCAATCTCCGGAACTACTGGTCTGATTTGAAAAATTCTTTTAATTTTAGATAGCCCATTTATCGAGGAAGGATATAGGCTATATTTTATTAGGCTAAGACTAATAGGAGCGAAGAAATAGAGGTAAATGTGGAAAAAAAGGGGGAAATTGCTTATTATCTTAAGAACTACTAGAGCAATTTTTATGTTATTTGTCACACATAAAGGATAGACCAGGTGAAGGGACATAGGGTATTTTTTGCGGAAAAATATACGATTTCCGTGAAATTCCTAAATAACGCGGACGAAGCCGCGCGGAACATTTAGTACCTAATGTATTTTCTATGATAACTTAAGCATTAAAATCTACCTTCTCTCCGATATCTGCGAATCGCAGGTTCGAATCGGATTCAGATTGAGCGTAGTGCGAAAATGCTCTTCTTTCTCTAAATACGAGTACCTGTACTTATCACTTATCAAAGAGAATACCCAGGCCTTAATATTGGTCTGATTGCTACTTACTACCCCTTGCCGCTCATGAGACAATGTGGTTGTCCAGTAAGCAAAATATTTTTAATTTTGCATTATGTTTTTCAGGCGATGTGTGTTCAGTCGGAGGCAAAAATGGTGTTTGCAAACTTTATGACGAGTGCGAGTATTCCAAGTTAGTGGTGAATGTAAACGAAATGAAACCGACGGTAAGTAACGCCTTTTATTTTAATTTATATTAGGTGCTTAGTTAATGCTTAAATCATTATGTTGCTATTTTTCTTTTCTGTAATCTTAATCGAGCATACACCAAAGATTTGGATTTTACGGCCGCACTTAAAGACATAATGATTAGATATGTCGTAGGATGATTTGATGAATCGAACTATCGCAAAAATTCTAGGGATTTCGCTTAAACACGGATAATTAGATAATGCTGTTTATATTTTTAAATTTTTCTAAAAAAAGTTAGGTTTTTTGCAAAAACGCGAGTTGCCTTAGTAACATTGCACATTCTTAACGCTGATTGGCTTGATTTTTGCTTACTGGCCAACTCTTATTCTGATTGGTTACTATCTTTTTCTATATGTATCTTTGAGGTATTACACCATAGAATTATAAAGGGTAAGAAATGACAATGCCTCTTCATAGGAACTTTACTTTTTATTTAACCTTTTTCTTATCTCAACCATAACCTCAGAATTAGTTTCTGGATCTGTTTAACTTTCAGCACTAATTTCATCACTTTTAAATAACGTTTCGCACTATTTTTCAAGTCCAACTGCAATTCTAAACACATTTAAAATATCATAAACCGCTAGCTCGCTTACAAAAACTACCTCAAAAAATAAACAACGCGTGACAATGAATTGACATTTAAAACGTCAAATCTTAAACCAATCAGAGAAGATGTTGTTGTGGGGCACTTAAACCGACCAATCAGTGATTTTTTTCGATAATAACTAACGATTCGTTTCGCAATCTTACTAAGGCGACTCGCGTTTTCGCGAAAACACGACTTTTTGTCAGTAAGATTGAAAAATGTAATCACCATTGTCTAATTATCCATGTTTTCGCGAAGTCCCTAGAATTTTCGCGATAATCCGATTTATCAAATCATCCTACGACAGATACATTAATTTTAATCTAATTAAAATCTCTCTGAGCGTGGCCGATAGTCACAGTGTCGGCGGCAGCAGATCGAATCCCATTTTTGTGGCTTTCCCTATGAGTCTCTAGGGGTTTTACCCCTACTTCATTAACAGTGTTGACTGTTGTTACTATAAAATATTATATGTTTGGATGATTGTTTAATCATATTTACTTTCAACGAGAAATTTAAAACGTTTTTCAGCTTTGCGGCTATGAAGGGAAAAGAAGAGTTCAGATAGCTTGCTGTCCCAAAACTGACTCGTATCCAGACACTGGGCCATTGCGGAAATACTTTCAGGCTACCGACGACGGTATTATGAGATGGCGTGACATGGTGAGTGCCATTAAGGTTTGCTACACAGACATAGATCAAGATAGATACCGCATGTACCATTTGTATGAAAACGAGCGTGTCACTTTTTTCCTACCTACTGTGACGTGCCGATGATAAGAAACGGGTCCATTATCAAGGCCAACGTTTCTATTTGAATTTCTACAGCTCAATACGGCACTTTTAGGCATTTAGGCATTTTTCAAATTCCGATTGACGTCCGATTCCGATAGCAGACTAAAGAACAGACTTTCGAAAGACGAGCATTGCTCGTCGCTTGGGAACGCGATATGGCACGCGAAGTACATACACATGCGGTATCTATCTTGATCTATGTCTGTGGTTTGCTAGATAAAGAGGCCCATTCATTATCCTGCATTGCACTCCGCCGTGCAGTCCGCCGGCTAATGCAGGATAGTGAATGGTGTTGCAGGGCTGCAATGCAGGCCTGCCGTGCAGGCCTGCAACACCATTCACTATCCTGCATTAGCCGGCGGACTGCACGGCGGACTGCAATGCAGGATAATGAATGGGCCTCTTTAAACAAAGATTTCCAAAATCTAAGGCTTGTTTTATTGTTAAAATGAGAGCAGAAATTTCTTAACGGCAGAACATAATGCGACTCGGTGACGCACAATGCCAAAGTGTGATAGATAACTTAATTGAAACTTAATTTAAGTAGTTAATTATTTTGTGACTGCTTGATTATGTGAAGCATTGCTGTAGTTGTCGCTTAAAACGCCTTGTTTTACACACTAACTATTATGCCTCATAACGCGCTCTAGTGCGCCAACTTTATCAATATTGTACTTACATACGTTCTGTCTTATTTCAGACGTGTATGTACGACGGAACGTTACCGATGGTGTGCTGCAAAGATACTGTCGATCAACAGAATATAGAGAGCAGAGTGGTAGAGGAGCCCGACAACTGCCCAAAATTTCCTAACGTCAAAATGAATCCTAATATTGAACTCAGCGTAGCAGAAAGCATTGCATTTGAGAGTAAGTAATAATCACAGATTTTTTAGAGTATATGCTCTCCTTCCCCTGGGCATAAGCCTCCCCCACAGATTTAACGAATAAATAGTTAGGGTGGGTTGCACCAACTTACTTTAACTATAACTGTAACTTTAACTACAATACAAAATGTCAAATCTTTGGTTAAAGTCAATAATGGACGCCGTATTTAACGATAACCTTGAGCTCGACAAGGCTTTCAATGAACGTGGCGAAAAAAGTACAAATTACAATTATACTAAAAACTAACACTAACACTAAACACGTATTGTCTGCGACGTGGGGCGCAACGTGTTCGGAAGTCGTCCTCGGAACCTCCTGTAAGTTAAGGTTAAAGTTAAAGTTAGCCATAACTATAACCATAACTTTGACCGTAACTGTAACTATAACCACGCCTCTGGTACAACCCATCCTAAATAGTTGTAACTTGTAAGTATGTAAAATTTCAGAATGCCTGAGCTACCGACAGTACTCGAACAAGTGCGTTGCTTCTGACGGCGACCCCGACTCGTTCACCAGAGCCAACACGTGCAACGTCTACGTGGACCGCATCTCGGGCGGCAGGGAGGCCAAGCTGAAGGAATTTCCACACATGGTCTGTTTGTTACGTACGGTCTATACCAGAGGTTCCCAAACTCCTTTGTTTCATGACCCACTTTTTAAATGTTGGTGCATATTGCGGACCTCCTGAAGCAAAGAGGTTTTGAAGTGAAAACTTCTTTAGCGGCGTTGAGCACTTTTGTGGGATGGGTAAAAACCTACGTAAAAACCGTGAAACTCGCGTCAGATTCTCGTGCAGGGCCTCTATCATGAGCTCTTAAAGCCAGCCAGAATACTGACTGGCTCGCATTTTGGTACCATGACCTCTATTTTCCAGCCAGTCAGTGGTCACGTGACACAAAACTCACTTCTCCATTGTTAACTGAGTAATAATTTCGTATCATTTGGTATCATGACAACACTTCTGACATAAGCTCGCTTGCTTTTACGTCAAATACAGCAATTCAATAAACACCAACCAACGAGTAGCTTTTACTGAATAGTTTACATTTTAGTAATTTTATTTATTAATATTACATACTTTTTAGTCTTAAATTATATTGCTATTTAGTTGGTTAGTTACTTAATAAGTTATATTTTAGTCTGTAGCATATATTTTAGTGAAAATAATTCGTTATTAAAACCAAAAAACTTAACATTCGAAGTGTCCAAATTTTTGGAAAACGATTAAGTATTCTCAAGTTAATCACGAACTGATACATAAGTAAAGACGTAGAGACCTTAGTAATCCATTTAGTGTTAGTGAGGTTTCAGAATAATAACATAAGTGAGGTGTAGTATACCTATATGTCTAGTCAACAATAAGGTTTGCATTTGTGCGATGAGCTAAGACTGCATTGATTTAGTACACAAGAAACACATACAAGGTATAAGGAACACAAGTGTTGTGTATAATTACTGTAAAACAAGTAGGGTAAGTTCGCCCTTTCGCGTCCATAGACCAATTCGCGTCCATTTTGCGGATCTTCCTTTTTAAAATCCCGAAAATAAGTAAACTAACACACCAATCAAACGAAAAGTCATTCCCGCTAATACGTCAATGTATACGAGGTACGCACACATGGACAAAAGGTCCGTGCGCCAAACCAAAACCGTTTAGAAGAAATAGTTAGCCTCGGCTGTTCAACAAGGGAGCACTGCGCGCGCTCGCGCGACAAAAAAAATAGTGTGCAGCGGCGCGTTCGATGGTAAGTTTTTTATTGTTTTAAGTGAAAATTAGGTTACATAGTTGTTTGTAGACTATTACAATGTAAAAAGGAATAATATTTATTATGAATTTGCTTATGTTTTTTATATTTAACGACTGAAATAAGGTGGACGCGAATTACTACATCGAATTCACAAAATTTCTACTTTGCGTCCACCTGTGGACGCAAACTATACCTACAGGGGATGATACATAAACCAAATTGCGTCCACTATTTTCGTTAAATATTTGCATGTTGACTTGCATGTGAAAATAATAATTATGAAATGTATTGTTTATTATTATATTATTGTATATTTTTTATTAAAAATACGTTTAAAAATTGTATTTTTAAATAAAATGAGTTCTTTTATTCTTTTTTTCTATTTAAGATGAGTTCTTCGGAGAAAAGAAAGAAGAAGGAAAGGAGAACATACACAGAAGACGATTTAAAGAAAGCGTTAAATGAAATTCGAGAGAAGAATAAATCGGTAAGACAAATATGTAAAGAATATGCTATTCCCAAGACCACAATATTGGATAAAATCAGTGGGCGCAGACCAGATGGAGTAAAGAAACCTGGACCAGAACCAGCGCTAGGAGTAGATGGTGAAAAAAAAGTAGTTGAATGGCTTCTTGATATTTCCAAATGTGGATTTCCAGTGAAAAAGCAAGAATTGTTGAATACTGTTCAGAAAATAATTCGAGATGGGAAGTTTAAAAATAATTTTAAAGATGATCGCCCAGGTCAAAAGTGGTTTGAAAAATTTTTGTTTTTTTTTACCTATTAGTCCTACTACTTAGGTACCTTATATATTTTTAAGTTCAATGTTGAGAAGATTTTGATTATTTTTTTGAGATTCGTTATTATGATAATAATGTTGATTTTTAATACTCTGAAATAAAGAAATTGTTAAAATACAATCTTTTTTTATTTTCTTAAAATATCACCCCTATATTCCTTTTCTAAGCTGGTGGACGCTAAATGGTCCACGGGTGGACGCAATTAGGATTTTGTGGACGCAAAGTGGGTAAAACGCCTTATTCTGAAGTTTATCTATTTAAAAATGTAACATAAGATGCTTCGAGTAAAACTGAAAGTTAATCTTAAAATAGACTAATATATTGATCACATAACATAATTTTTTCATGGAAATGAATGTTGGGACATTATTATTTTCGCCATCAAACTTGCCAACTGCACTAAATGGACGCGAATAGGCGAAATGACCCTATGAATTTTCACCGAAAACCTACAGGTACAATCTTATAGTTGCATTGTAGGTTTTTGTGTTATTTCACAAACTATTTCCTTGTAAACCTGAAGTATTTTGGTATATGCATGATAAACACTGCACCAAAGAGGTAAATAATTCAATATTACTTACTTTTAACAAGAATTTTCAGAACACAACCTTTTAACCTTTAGATGTATGTATAACATGCTCCGGATAAACATTGACACACCTAAACTACTAGAAAAGTTAAATAATTGATATGATATTATCAATCCCAATTAGAAACCCAATTAGCTAAATTCTCATATGAGCACTTTTTCATTTATAACTTCTTCTCTTGACGACAATATGGTATTATATGATGGGAATAGTGTAAATCACTAAATTTTACTCAAAAACAAAAACCTACATTATAGTACTTTTCCAAAAAAGACTTACTTAATAAGAATTGCATAACAAACATATGGAACTTATTGTTCATAAAACATAATATTATCATAGGAACATATATTATTATGTATTACCAAAAATACTTTTGTACTTACCTCAATAATAATAATAAGTATTAGTTTTATATTAAATTAAAACTTACTATGTACTTCTTAGGAACCTATCTTAGGAGCATTTCGTACAATCTTTTGATTGCAGTAGGTCTTTGTGTTATTTCACAAACTATTTCCTTGTAAACCATGCATGATAAACGCTGCACCAAAGAGGTAAATTCAAAGGTATTACTTTCTCAATAACAAGAATTTTGAGAACACAACCTTTGAAACTTTAGATTCAAGTATATTCACGAATAAATATTTACACACACACATACACCTAAACTACTAGAAAAGTTAAATCATTGATAATATAAAATCCAAATTAGCTAAATTCTCATATGCACTTTTTCATTTATAACTTCTCTTGACTACAATATGATATAATATACAATGGGAATAGTCACTAAAACTCAAAAATATAATCCTACATTACTTATAGTACTTTTTCCAAAAAGACATAACAAAAATTGCATAACAAACATACTTACTTATTGTTCATAAAACATAATATTTTCATTGGAACTTATATTATTATTACCAAAAATTCTTTTGTACCTCAATAATAATAATATTAGTTTTATATTACTTATTACATTAAAATTTAAAATACATGAGGACTTTAGTAAGTCCTCATGTATTATACATTTTAAAAAGATGTGGTCGTTTTAGGGACCTATCAGACAGAGTGGTCACGCGTTGAAGCATTTGCGTTGGAGCAGTCAGTGTGTGACTGAGGAGCAATTCTAACACATTCAGAACTCCTCCTGTGTGAGTATATAGAGATACTCACACGGGAGGCATTCTACAACATAATACAACACAAAGAACACAAAACCCTTGACCGCTCTCTGTCTGAGATATCCCAGGCAATTTCCCATAGTTGCAACTTGCAATGCAGTTTCTAATTGTTATTGGTTTGCCAAATAAAAGTCTGAAATTATAATATTGTTTTTATCTTTCATCAAAAGTTGGTATTTGAACTCCTTTAATAATAATAAATTAATATTTACACAAGGGATATTTGATTCATCTTCTTTGATTTTAAGTGACAAGACCTTGTTTAAGATTTCCGCTGTATAAATATTTTTAGAAGTATAATATAAAAGAGATTTAACACTTGCCTATCTGATACTAGGTTGATAATAAGGTGTAAGACAAATGTAGTACCTATTGATGAAAGCTGTGTATGAATATGTATCTAAGGTAGGTATATTTAAGTGAGAAAATAAATGAAAAAACATTTAAAAACGAGTATTTATTAAATTTCTTTTAATTAAAGCTTTTGAGTGAATATATATTATCTTCCTAGGACTTCGTCATCATTACACTTGCAATTCTTTATTATAAAATGTAGTACTTATAGTATCTCAGTGTTAGCAATCATCCTTTATCCTGAAAAATATTTGGTTCAGCGTACACAGTACTAATAATGTAAAATGCCTTACAAGGCACAAAAAGGGGATTATTAAACTTATAAATTGCCTGTTTATGTTACAATAATACCTATTTGAAAGCTCAAAAAAACGTAGGTGTTCAAGAATGAGTTGAAGTTCAACAAACTATGTTCAACTCATGACATCAACTCTGTTGTAATGCATGTAATTGTAATCCACAAGTTTGATGCATTTCTAAGACTTTTTCATGGTAGATTATTTAGCGTAGGTATCAAGTAGGTATAGGATATAATAAACTTATCAATTTCTTGCTTAAAACATAATCTCTATAAACTTAATAACAATATCCAATTATCTTTTTTTTTTGTCTCCTTCTTCTTCTCTTTTTTAATTGCCGACTCAGTTAGTTGCCAATGTCAGAGAATTCTTTCTCCTCTAGATCGCCATGCTTGTGATAATATAAACATGAAGGAGTGTTATTTTCTCAGTGTTTTCATAAAGGGCTTATAAAATACCAAAAAATATAAATAAAACCATTTACACATTTATAATAATTACCTTTAAATACAATAAATCGGTGCAAAAGTAACTATTCCTACATTGACCACGTTTTATATTAGAAAATAGTATATTTTATAATAAAAAATATTAATCTTTTTTTAAACTATATTTTCATCTTGATTTACAATTTTTCCGTTAGTCGTTATGGCTAAGCCATTTCAATTCCTAAAAAAAAAAACAATTCCGTTAGTCAAATTTGACGTTCGTGTTTGACATTTCTTAATCCAGTTCAGAGACAAATATTACAGGTTAAAACCATTGAGAAGTAAAAGTGCACATGATACGGAAACATAACCATTCACTTTACAACTGTTTACATACCTGCACGGATTAGCTCAGGTTTTGACAAAGTTAATGATAGGGGGGCTGATCTAAAAACTAGGGTTGCTGAGGATTCCTCTTCCGCTTCCTCATAATGAGGAAGTTCCGCAATATTTTGGGTTCCTCAACCGTTACCGCATCCTCATAAATAAAAATAAAAAAATCCTCTTCCGCTATCGCTTCCTCAAAATTTAAGAGGAATTTATGAGGAATTTCACTGCGCATGCGCGTCGCGTATCCAATCATGGCAACGCACACGCCAGAGCCAGAGAATTGTATCATTCACTCATCTTTTTTTTGTGTGCGTTGTTGTGTATGTTTAGCCTGGGAAAATTAAGGAATTCAGACCGAATAATTCGTGTAGTTTTGAAAGTTGGTACAGTTGTTCGTAAAGGTGTCCAGATGAATATACTAAAAGTCTCCGAGGGTGGGACAAGAGCCGGCGGTGGGGGAGGGGGGGAAGGCTCTTCCTGAAAATAATAAAATATAAATAAAATTAGAGACTATTTTGAAGGAGGTATCAGGGGACTACGTTACGCCGATTTACTATATCTGTCTCTAGGTACAGTTAATCGAGGTAACGTATTCCCGTGATTCCTCCTTCAAAGTTGATCCTATCTAAATTTATTCTTTTTAAATATCTTCAGGAAGAATGAGTCTATACCACTACGTTTTTATTTTATCGTAAACATCTTTCAAATTTATTTTATGGTCGGTCGATTGGCGGGGTACGGGGCATTCATATTTTTGCAATTTTTAAGGGTCATATTATTTTTTATTTATTAGTAAATTTAGAAAAAATCTAACGTAGCTTTAACAGATCATAGTATTGTATAAAAATTATTTGTCTAAACGCATTGTCCAGGGAGTAAATTGAGGAATACGTTTGAATGGAAATACAGTGCGAGCGTACCCTTTTAATACTCTGTATTTCCTAAAGTAATGATCGTACAGTAAAAATGTTTGGACGTAAGTTATAGTAAATTTAATGTAGATAATTAATGTAGAAGTCACTAAAGAGATATTTTAAATAATTTTCGAATCACAAGCAAAAACCTTGAAAAAGACACCTTTCCCCCTCCCCTTACCGCCGGCTCTTGTCCCACCCTCGGGGACTTTTAGTATATTCATCTGGATACCTTTAGGAACAACTGTACCAACTTTCAAAACTACACGAATTATTCGGTCTGATCGTCGATTTTGAAACTTATTTTCTTAGACTAGTTACTGAACTCCTTAATTGCTGGACCGATTTTGATGATTCTTTATTGTGTGTGTTTTGAGAATGGTTTAGATTCATATTTTGGTCCACTGGAAAATGCTCTTTTAATTAATTTTTGTGTAATGTACCTATGTACCTAGTTATGTGTACGGTCCGCTAGTAGGTATTTATAATTTCCTATCATCCTCTTCCTCATCCGCTTCCTCTTCCGCTTCCTCATCCGCATCCTCTTCCTCAAAAAATATCCTCTTCCTCATCCGCATCCTCTAAATTTGCGCGTGAAAATTCCTCTTCCTCCTCCTCTTCCTCATAATCACTTCCTCAACAACCCTACTAAAAACCGTAAGACGGTTGGAGAGTAGGTAGTGTTGTAACATCGAAATCGATTAATCGAACAATCGATTGTTTTTTTTTTCGATTCTCGATATTTTTTATTCGATTGTAAGGGTTTCGATTAATTAAAAAAATCGATTTTTTAAAAATCGATTTTCATAAAAAATGGGTTAAAAATTTAATCGATTGTAAGGGTTTCGATTAATTAAAAAAATCGATTTTCATAAAAAATGGGTTAAAAAATTGTAAGAGTTTCGATTAATTAAAAAATCGGTTTTCATAAAAAATTGGTTAAAAATTTAATCGATTGTAAGGGTTTCGATTAATTAAAAAAATCGATTTTTTTTAATATCGATTTTCATAAAAAATGGGTTCAAAAAATGCACAACGTTAATAATCAAGTTTTCACTTCTGCCGCCACTCCCGGAGTGCAACCCGTCTTTTTTTATTTTTTTATTTTAATTTTACGGTTTTTAATTATTTTGGTGATATTTAGCTATTGTAAAAATTTATGCGGCTAATAATTTAGCAAAATATAAAGAAAGGCGCTGCCAACTGAAGTTTTGCTTAACTTTAGGCCGTCATCGGTTGCTTGAACGGCGCTCCGAACGCGGACGCTGAAATCGTGTGGATCGGCGGCGGAGCCCTCATCAGTGACAAGTTTATCCTGACCGCAGGACATGCGTTATTCGATCTAGACCAGTAAGTCCTTACTCTGAGTATTTTAAAATACCTAAAGCTGTCTGAGTTGTGGCTGTCTGTGAAATCGTAGCATCCAAACGGGAACATCCAACCTATTTCGATCTAGGGTTTTTTTTTGTTTCAAAGCTGACTTCATGAGAGCACTGTTCTTAGCCATTTTCTTCATCTCAGGCTGCTCACTGTGGGAAGGTTTTATCTAGAGGTAGTTAAGAGTTTTTTATCGCGTTTTTTTATTCTCTAACGAGCTTTTGCCCGCGGCTTCGCTCGCGTTAAGTTATTATATACAAACTTTCATCCCCTATTTTAACCCCTTGGGGTTGGAATTTATCAAAATCCTTTCTTAGCGGATGCCTACGTCATAACATCTACCTGCATGCCAAATTTCAGCCCGATCCGTCCAGTGGTTTGGGCTGTGCGTTGATAGATCACCATGTCAGTCAGTCACCTTTGAGTTTTATATATATAGATTTACTATTATTCTATGGTACGTGGTTTATAACCACTGCTTCAGTATTTTTCATCGTTATTAATCTAAACACTATTTTTAGTAAGCGCGTGAAATACGCACTTCTGGGCAGCCTGAACAAGCGCAACATACGCGAGGGGGTGCTGTACAACATCATCCAGAGAATACCGTACGACACGTACGACTCCAGCACCAAGGCCAACGACATCGCGCTGCTCAAGCTGGACCGACGGTGAGGACCAGCCCTGGAATTATGTAGGCCATGGCCCATGGGCAGCAGCTTCCTATGGCGTCATACGGAGGAGGCAGTGTCCAAGAATAGCGGCACAGTTCGTACATGGGGCGGCGAAATTAAAGTGGCCTTTACTAATAAAATATATAAATCCGGTACTGATTGCGGAGATGGTGGCTGGTTTCGTTCAAATAAGTGCAGTGCAGTGACTTTATAGTTGCCAAGATTGTGTGCAGTACACAAAAGCACTCTCTTTTCCTTTACCCTCGTAACCCAATGGGCCGGACGACACGCCTGCCGAGAGATCCAAAACAGATCAACTTTTAAATACCCATGCGTCGGCATGAATCATTTACGCATGCATGGGCGTACCGAGGGGGGGGGGGGGATGTGGTGTACCCTCTTTTATGCATGTTACATGTTATTACAGCGTGAAACTGTCAGAGTTCATTCGTCCCGCGTGTCTGCCCGTGCGGGGCGTCGCGACGCACCCGGACTACGTCATCGCCGGGTGGGGGCAAACCACTGACAAGGGCAACACTTCCGATGTCCTGATGATGGTAAGCAGGTAAACTTCCGACGTCATGATGATGGTAAGCAGGTAAACTTCCGACGTCTTGATGATGGTGAGCAGGTACCGAAGGTTTACGAAATAGAGTAACAAGCAACGGGGTCGGAGCCTGAAATTTTGGAGTGTCACAGATACGCATAAATACGCCTATGTCAAAATATAAGGTTGTGTCTAAACACACTAGGCCGAAGTTGCGCGGCGTAAATTCCGCATGGTTACGTCCGCAATGTCAAACGCATACATAATAAGGACGGAACGCGACGGAATATAAAATACATTGCGGGCGTAATCATGCGGAATTTACGCCGCGTAACTTCGGCCTAGCGTGTTTAAACACTTATTAGTATCTAGATGACGCCCGCAACTCCGTTGCGCCAAAACTCGTTTATCGCACGGGAACCGTACATTTTTCCAGAGTAAAAAGTATCCTACCTACTGAGGTATAGGTAGGTATGTCCTTTCCCGGTAAAGTATCTCCATACCAAGTTTCAGCACAATCGGTTCAGCGGTTTGGGTGTGAAGAGGTAACAGACAGACAGACAGACAGACACACTTTCGCATTTATATAAAGTATGGAATTATCGATGCTATACCTATATGGATATTAAATACCTACTAAGATTTTTATATCTAAGTATAGGTAAATATACTACCTTCACAAAGTTTCAATTAAGTACGGTCTACTGCATAAAAAAATTATTTTGCAGATTGAAGCAGTCTCAAAAGATGAACAGTTGTGCATAGCGAAGTTTAATCAGAAAAATTTCCGTTGGAACTCAGAAAGAATGTTATGCGTTTCTGGAAAGTCCGAGACGCAAGATTCTTGCAGGGTGAGTAATGTTTACACTATTATTACCTATTATACTAGATGAACCGGTTAACTTCATATAACTTCAATTATAAAAAATGTAAGTATCACAATTAAAAATAAATAAAATTAAAAATATTATTGTCGTATTATATTAAAGTAGTTTTGAAAGCATGTAAATCCTTCTGGAATTTGTGGCATAATCAAAGGGTCATGTAATTACGTTGCATCCTGAAAGGGAATTTACCGGCGCAATTTGACTAGATTTGATTCGCCCCCGAAACGTCTGGGCCGGATTCAGCCCTGTCCAGCAGGAAAGTGAGTAGGGAAGTGGGCAGCGCGAGAATATAGGTGACTCGCGCTGCCACTGCTCATGCCGCTGACATTGCCCGGCGCTCCCTCGAGTGTCGGTTTTTCGGGTGGAAGTCAAAGGACGGGCAGCGCGAGCGCGAGTGAGTGTTCACATTCAGCTCTCTCGCTCACTTGCCGCCAGTGCCGTCATTTTTAGAAATGAAGCATATAGTTAATTTTTAATTTAATTTTTTGTGACTGGTCCATGCACCAACTTTAAATAATGGACTTAACATGTAGAATTTGTAGTACTTAATAGGTAAGTACTTAAGGTGTTCTATTTCTATGAATTTCCCTCATCCACAATTTCCTTATACTACGACGACGGCGTCTTCGATTCGATCTGTTTTGATTTCTTTTTAAAATATGCATATAGTTATATATACTCAGCAGACATAATGCTGTCGCCGCAACAGTTTCGATATCCGCCATCGTTGCGAGTCGTTACGTAAAAGAGTATGAGGGCTGAGTGTGACCACCCACTCGCCTCTATAATGCCGCAGAAGTATTTGAGGCAATATTTCCGACAGCGGCAGGAGCAGTGGCAAGGGCTGAGTGTAAACGTGCCAGTAGTATAATAGCCGGCATCGGCAGCGCGAGTAGCAGCGGCAGTGGCTGAATCTAACGTCCCATCACACTGGCCAGTATTACTGGAATACTACATGAGCGTGCCCTTTAGATTCCGTTGTCAACATTAACTATATACTTAACTATAGAATGAGATGCAACATAATATTACACAAGTATACAACGCATAACATAAAATACCGGAAATCTTTAAGATTTTTCTCTGTTTGCAACGTTATGAGTTATGACCCAGGGGCGGCCAGATTTTATTTTCGGGATAGCTCCAGGAAACTAGTCGTCCACTGCCGGACACTTCAGACAGTCGCTTTCTACTGTCAGACACCCCCAAAGCGTCTAGCTCATCACTCAATACTCATAAGTGTCCGCCAATGGAAAACGATTCCTAGAGTTAGACTATATGGTCCGGCTGCCCCTAGTTCTTGGTGTATCGGCGTGCTAACAGTGTATTTAATCCAGGGAGACAGCGGCGGGCCCCTGATGGCGGAGGTCCAAGACTCGGCGCTGCCTTGCACGTACTTCGTGGCGGGGGTGGTGTCGTTCGGGCCGGAGTGCGGGCAGGGCGCGCCCGGCGTCTACACCAACGTCGCGCCCTACCTCGACTGGATCGTCCGCAACGTGTGGCCCGAGGAGTTCAGACGACGCGCTTGAATATACCTTGTGAATTGACTTCGGTTTTTTATTATACCGTACCTTGTGTATATTTAGGCTGGTTTTATCGTTAAGCGTTTCGGCAGCGCCAAAACTCCAACGGCGCTGCCGAAACGCTTAACGATAAAACCAGCCTTAGCGTTTACCTTATCTATACAGAGTATACCGTATATTCAGTGCCGGTTTGAGCACTAGCAACGCCCTGGGCGAGATTTCTTCGGCGCCCAGGGTGCTGGACCTGCTGGTAGCGCCTGCGGCGCCCCGTTTTGTTTGCATTCGGCGCCCTGTTTCGTCGCCTAGCGTCGCCCCCCCCCCCTCTAACACCGCTACTGGGTGTAACAAAACAAAGTGATAATACTTTAGAGTTTAGGGTGTGTATGAGTCCCCTGTATACAGGGTGCAACAACATTTGACGTGATCCATACTATTAATATTATAAATGCGAAAGTATCTCTGTCTGTCTGTCTGTCTGTCCCACTTTCACGCCAAAACTACTGAACCGATTGCAATGAAATTTTGTACACAGTTATTCTAGAGCCTGAGAAAGGACATAGGCTACATTTTGATGTGGGAAAATATCTTATTTCCATGAAAATATCGATGAAAATTTATTCGCATTGTAGACTGTAGTTCTTCACGCGCCTCATCCCGGGGGTCCTGGGTTCGCGTCCCGCAGGCGGAACAAAAAGTTTTCAATGTTCCTGGGTCTTGGATGTGTATTAAATATTATATAATATGCATCATAATAATATTTCAAAAATCTTAAATATATTTTATGTATAATATTATAAAAAAATCCAGAAATATATCGATGCAATGAACATTTTAGTTCTAATATATGACAACAGGTGGCGTTTTATTTTTTACTTCATTGTAACATAGAACTAATCATACTATGTTTTTGTTTATAGTTTTTAATACGTTAGAATATTATGTTTAATAATATTATCACTTGGTATAATAATAATCAATCTATCTTATCTATAAAGGAGTTCGAGTGTACCGTGTTGGCCTATATTATTCCATCCAGAAAATATATCAATGCAATCAACATTTTAATTCTAATATATGAAAACAGATGGCAATAAATTTTTTACTTCATTGTAATTTGTAACAGAACTAATGATACCTACTTTATTATATATTGTTTTTATTCATAACTAGCTGTTGCCCGCGACTTCGTCCGCGTGGACTTTAGTTTATAGCGCGCGGTGTCAACATAATTTGTGTCAAATTTAAAAACTTTTTCAAACCCTGGTAAGTGGAAGCTATTATCTATACTAATATTATAAATGCGAAAGTATCTGTCTGTCTCGCTTTCACGCCAAGACTACCGAACCGATTGTAATGAAATTTTGTATACAGATAGTCTAAAGCCTGAGAAAGGACATAGGCTACTTTTTTACTGGAAAAAAGCGTTGTAAGGGGGTGAAAATGCGTAAATTTGTTCAAATTACGTTAGTTCCAAAAATCCATAATAGATGGCGCCGTGCGTCTCCTACATCGCGCTAACGCTTGCCCAAAAGTCTTTCTATAAGAGGTGGTATTATTTTACATTTAGTTTTCGATTTTTTTCGATTATTATTTCTTATTTACGTTATTTAATAAATCAGTACTTTATCTTTGCAGTGAGCCAGTGACATAACCTTAAACCTATCAATGATAAATAGTTTATGGGTAAAGTTGTGTAATTGCGAGGCTAAATAAGCTTAAAAATTTGGTGTAAAATATAAAGTTTAATTAAAATATTGAAATATTATTATGTGCACACTGCACAGCTATTTTGATGTAAGGGGTACCAGGGTTTTTTTTATAAAAGCTTTTGACACCAATTTTGTTGACATCGCGCGCTATAAGGTGGTAGGCCTCATGTAGACACGACGTTCTATAAGTATTAACTTTGTTAACCTACTTAGAAATAAATATTTTTCATTTCATATAAACTGAAGTCCACGCGGACGAAGTCGCGGGCAACAGCTAGTAACTGATAATACTTTAGGGTGTGTAATGTGTATGAGTTTCTTATATAGAATTTATTGTGAAAGTAGCAGCGCTGAAAGAGCAACTTTTAAGTATTTTAATATAAGCTCCATAATATTTATACACAGCCTAAAGTATCACTTTGTTTTGTTACAAGCATCAGTATTCAGTAGGTACGGCAAATTACCAAATTCCAGACAGATAATTTGACGTGCTGACTGCTCGCTGATCGTCGGACGCGTATTATAAATATCAGCACACCACAGTACGCTTAAACCAAAAACGTAGAATATCGTACGGCGTACCACTCCAGCCATCAATCAGCACCGGCCACCCGCGACGCGCGGCGGCCAGCGAGTGCAGTCAGCGTAAGGGGGATATTAGATTATCATATACTAGCTGTTGCCCGCGACTTCGTCCGCGTTAATATAGTAGATCACGTCCCAAGTATTATTTATTGTACAAAAATATTCAATGTACAGCATTGACTTTCCTACGATTTTATTATATATAGATGTTCCGCGCGGTTTCGCTTGCGTAATTTAGGAATTTCACGCGACCGTACTTTTTCCGCAAAAAATAGCCTATGTCCCTTAACGTGGTCTATTCTTCATGTTTGCCAAATAACATAAAAATTGCTCCAGTAGTTCTTAAGAATCTTAAGATAATAAGCAATTTCATATAATTTCCCCCGTTTTTTCCACATTTTCCTCTATTTATTCGCTCCTAATAGTCGTATAATAAAATATAACCTATGGCCTTCCTCGATAAATAGGCTATCTAACATTGAAAGAATTTTTCAAATCGGACCAGTAGTTCCTGAGATTAGCGCGTTCAAATAAGCCCTTTAATTTCCCCCGTTTTTTCCGCACTTTCCTTTATTTCTTCGCTCTTATTAGTCTTAGCGTGATAAAATATAGCCTATAACCTTCCTCGATCAATGGGCTATCTAACACTGAAAGAATTTTTCAAATCGGACCAGTATTTCCTGAGATGAGCGCGTTCAAATAAGCCCTTTCAAATAATATCCCCCATTTTTTTCACATTTTTCTGTATTTCTTCGCTCCCATTAGTCTTAGCGTAATAAAATATAGCCTATAGCCTTCCTCGATAAATGGGCTATCTAACACTGAAATAATTTTTCAAATCGGACCAGTAGTTCCTGAGATTAGCGCGTTCAAACAAACAAACAAACTCTGCAGAATTATAATATTAGTATAGATATTGGATCCGAGATCATTGAGTCAATGATATTGGATAATGTAATATAGACATATGATTCATTTCTTCCTTGATCATAGATTTTTGACATTTGCTAAGAGATTGGATCCAATACGGTCATAGAAATAGGTGTTGCCAGTTATTTAATATAAAAAAGAGTTTTTAATTTCTTGTTCGTTAATATGTTTCAAATAATGTAATGTAATTATTTTTCTAATTATATACTTGGATAATCTTGCGGAAATAACAAAAAACAAGCCATATTAAAAACTAGCTGTTGCCCGCGACTTCGTCCGCGTGGACTTCAGTTTATAGCGCGCGATGTCAACAAAATTGGTGTCAAAAGCTTTTATAAAAAAAAACCCTGGTACCCCTTATATCAAAACAGCTGTGCAGTGTGCACATAATATTTCATTTTTTAAAATTAAACTTTATATATTATGCCAAATTTTAAAGCTTATTTAGCCCGCCAATTACACAGCTTTACCCATAAACTATTTATCATTGATAGGTTTAGCCCCAATTTCACCAACGTATGTTAGTGTTAACAGCTTGTTAAAATGTCATGTCTTCTCTTTCATTCATAAGAAAAATGAAAGAGGTAACGTGATACTAATTCGAGCGTTAACTTTAACAGTCGTTGGTGAAATTGGGGCATAAGGTTACGTCACTGTATATAATATAAAGTACTGACTTATAATTAATAACGTAAAAAAGAAATAACAACCGAAAAAAATCGAAACTCGAATGTATAATGATACCACCTCTTATAGAAAGATGATGGGCAAGCGTTAGCGCAATGTAAGAGACGCACGGCGCCATCTAGTCTGATTTTTTGGAACTAACTTAATTTGAACAAATTTTCGTATTTTCACCCCCTTACAACCCTTTTTTCCAGTAAAAAAGTAGCCTATGTCCTTTCTCAGGCTTTAGACTATCTGTATACAAAATTTCATTACAATCGGTTCGGTAGTTTTGGCGTGAAAGCGAGACAGACAGACAGACAGACAGACAGACAGAGATACTTTCGCATTTATAATATTAGTATAGATTAAAAACTATAAACAAAAACATACTAACTAATAAGTATGATTAGTTCTATGTTACAATAAAGTAAAAAATAAAACGCCATCTGTTGAATCGTATTAGAACTAAAATGTTCATTGCATCGATATATTTCTGGATTTTTTATAATATTATACATAAATTAATACATTTAAGATTTTTGAAATATTATTTTAATACACATCCAAGATCCAGGAACATTGAAAACTTTTTGTTCCGCCTGCGGGACTCGAACCCAGGACCCCCGGGATGAGCGCTGCCCACGCGCAATGCGAATTAATTTTCATCGATATTTTCATGGAAATAAGATATTTTCCCACATCAAAATGTAGCCTATGTCCTTTCTCAGACTCTAGAATAACTGTGTACAAAATTTCATTGCAATTGGTTCAGTAGTTTTGGCGTGAAAGCGAGACAGACAGACAGACAGACAGACAGACAGACAGAGATACTTTCGCATTTATAATATTAAGTATGGATGACGATGTCTTTTGACAAATCGAATTCTCTGAGATCTAGTAACCCTGACGTCAATACCTGTCAGCGTTAGCACTCTCCATTGGCTATTGAAACCACATATGACGTAAAATAGGATCAATGAAATATGATAATGTAATATGCAGATATGATCAAATGATCATATATATTGGATCCTATATATGATCATAGAAATGATCCAATATAAATGATAATGTAATACCCCCCTAGATAATAAGACAAAAAAATGTTTTAAAGCTTTAAAACATGTTTTCATAAAAATAATAATACTTACTAAATATAATAATATTAATTGCGGCGCTAAAAATAATAATAATAATTTACAACCAAAACTAATATTGAGCTTCGATGAAGTAACAACTCTAAAATTTACTGGCATAGAAATAAATTAGATAGGTATACATATTCATGTACTTACTTAATAAGTAATAAAAATTTATTGAAAAAACGAGCTTCAGTTTTGTATATAAACCAATAAGTACTTAATATTTTTCTTATAAATGCCCTGACCCCTATCAGAAAAGATTGACGCGACGCGGCATAAGTCAACACATGACTCCAGCATTAAAATTGTCCAATATTTGTGGATAAATCAACATTCAACACTTCCACTTTTGAGTGTTACACTGAACAAATATTCTGAACACAATTTTGCGTACAACTGTGCTTATTAATGTCAAATAGCAAAATATAGCTAATTACTAGCGTCTAGCTACAACATTGCTTTAAAATATCAAATATCCCAGATATCCATCCACAGTGGTTTGTACAAATATTACTTATCTTATCCACAGATAATAATTATCACCTAATTTAGCTAAAACCACAAAAACACCTAATCGTGAAAAGGTCCAAGATCCTTCTTTTTTTTCTCTTTATCATGTTTCTTGGCGTGCAAATTCATCTTGCTCCTAGTTAAAAATCTTTTGCCGCAGACCACACACTCGTGGGGTTTCTCTCCGATGTGTGTTTTGACATGCATCACCAAGTTATTCTTTTGAACAAAGCTTTTCGAGCAGATCTCGCACTGGTGAGGTTTGATCCCCGAATGTATTTTCTCATGTCTGTCCAGATCGGCTTTTCGGTAGAACGACGCCCCACATTCTGTGCAATTGAAATTTTTAATGCCTGCAATATTAAAGCATTAAATTAGTAAGTGCCTAATTTCGTAATATATTCCCATTCCATTGTTTTTTACATAAGCTGTTTTCATTGAAACATTGCAAATGATATCTACGACAAGGAGTAAGGACAAACATTGACATTACAAAGGTTTGCAATTTATATGTATAGGTAAGCTGGCAGGCTAAATTACCTTGATGTGATAGTGCATGTATACTTAAATGTCCTAGCTGTGTGTATGTTTTACCACACATGGTACATTGGTATGGTCGCTCTCCACTGTGAGTTCGTTTGTGTTTTTTCAACTCATATCCAGTTTGAAATACTTTTCCGCAGTCGTCACATGGTGACGGTTGCTGCTTGGGGACATACTTTTTGCGTATTCTCTTTCTGCAAATTAGAATTGATTTATACATACAAATAACCATAAACTAAAAACTATTTTTAAGATTTCTTACAAATTATATAGATCAGAGGTTCCCAATCTTTTTCAGCTTGCGGCGCACTTACAAGTCAATATTTTGTCACGGCGCCCTTCTCTATTTTCGTATTTACGATAACGTCCTGCCGATTTTTGCTTTTCCAACAAGAATTTGGAAAAATCTGACTAACTCAAGTCCGTGCAAGAAAGCGTGTGTATGCTTAGCGAGTTTTTATCTTTCGTTAATTGCTGCATGACTTAAAAGTTAAATTTATCTCATCAAAAGTGTATAGATTTCACCCGGACGCTTTTCAAAAAACCGGCCGGACGCACCCCGGACGCCCTTCAAACTAGGACAAATCCGGGGAAATCCGGACGGATGACAACCCTAGACTTACGGCGCCCCTCTTGCCTCTCCACGGCGCACCAGGGCGCCGCGGCGCACAGTTTGGGAACCCCTGATATAGATTATAGACTTTAAACATACCTTGAAATTGAAAGTTATAGAAGTTAGAGACAACAAGGGTTCAGCTTTTAGGCAGAATATAGATCCTCTTAAAAAATAAAAATATCTTACTTCTTTGGCATTTCCTCTTCATCAGAAATTTCTATAACTTCGCACTTTATGATAACCTCCTCTACTGGTTGGGAATTCAATTTTATTGATAATTCCTCCTCCATTTTCTGAGAAGATAAGAATTAAGAGAATCTGTATGAATATTAAAAGAACAACAAACCTTATTGGACTACCTAAACTTATAGGTCTACCTGGATCTGATAGCAAATATGGATGGCAGATTTTAAAAAAATATCCTTGATTTTGATTATATAAATTTTTATATTTGCATGTTTCACACACAGAATCAGCCGCTATAAGGAAAAAAAAGGATCAAAATGTTTTATTCCAACTATCCCAGTATTGCTAGTCAATTTATTTTTTTGCTTTTTGCCATCAGATTCTGGTAGACCTATACAAGTACATATAAAATGTTGTATTTTGGTGTACACCTATGAAACATAATATGACAATCAATAGAGAAGATGTTTACAAGCAATAAATATTCTTCGACAAAATGTTGTAAATGATATACTTTCTGAGTTATTTCAGTCAGAAAATGTAAAATAATTTTATTTTATTATTCATATATCTGAAATATTTCAAATAAAAAATTGTTGTTTACTACAAAATATAATAAAAATTAAGGAAGAGTAACCGTGTCAAAAAAATTGTCCACGAGTCTACAAAATGTGACCCGAATGCATGCATACTTTATGCATGTATTCGGTACACAATTTTGTGTACATATAGAAGAGACAATTAATGTCAACGGCTTAATTTCGTAAATTTGAGTGTTAGTGTTTCATTGCTATTGCTATATTTTAGTGTGCAAAAAGGAACCAAATTGAAGTATGGGAGTTACGTTTCCTTAGTTTTTCTGTCGATTGACATAATATGTTTCATAGGTTTACACGAAAATAAACATTATGTATGCCACGCTCCATACAAAAAGGTTTTAACTCTTTTCAACGTGAACACTTTGGTACTACTCAAACTCAAATAATGTTAGGCATAAAACAATGTTTGTAACTGATACTTAATTGCACATCTATATATATAAAAATGGATTTTCAATTGTGTTAGTAACGCTAAAACTCGAAAACGGCTGAACGGATTGGGCTAATTTTAGTCTTAAAATATTCGTAGAAGTCCAGGGAAGGTTTTAAAGTGACACGAAGTTCACCGGGACAGCTAGTATTATAATATATATAAAAATGGATTTTCAATTGTGATAGTAACGCTAAAACTCGAAAACGGCTGAACGGATTGGGCTAATTTTAGTCTTAAAATATTCGTAGAAGTCCAGGGAAGGTTAGTGACACGAAGTTCACCGGGACAGCTAGTATTATATATATGCGGGTAAAATGTGAATATATTATGTGTGTAAATGTGTATGTGTGTAATTTGCTCGAAATGTTTGAGTGCAGAAACGTAATACATACTTACAAAAAACTTAGCAATAATTATTAACTTACCAAACTTGTCTGACAACTTAGCGACAGAAATTTTTAAACAACAAAAACTTGACGTGTTTGATGACGATAATGTATTTACAGTTTCCTTAAAAGATAATCGTAGAAAACAGTGTCGAAAATGATTTTGTTTATTATTTATTTCACCTATTTTTATAATAATAATTCTAACAATTGAAATTGATAACAAAACAATGTCGATTTAGCATACGAAATGTCATGTGTCATCTGTCAACACTCAAGGGTTGTCGATTAATAAAATGTTTATCGATTTTATATTATGTTGATGTTATACATGTAAAAAAAAATAAGCAGAATATGAGCGAGTCCACAAGTGCCGTGTTGTTTTACATACAAATAAGTAATAAGTAATAACCAAGGTGTTCACACGGCGCGCTGCGTCGTCACAACGCATAAATGACGGACAGCAGCCCCCGAGACAAAGCGGGAGGGGGTGTTGACCTCCGTGAGTAATTTGTATTCTGTGCGACTATGCGTCAAAATAATTGCGTTGCGATGACGCAGCGCCATGTGGACTGACTCTATGATAGTAGTAATGGCGCGGGCCTGCTAAGGGTAAGCAGGCGAGCACCAGCGCGCGGCGGAGTCAAGAATGACACATAAAAGCGCTCACGACTCCATCTACAGTCTAGCACAGGGGTTCCCAATCTTTTTCAACCTACGGTGCAGTTACACCTAAAATGTTTTGTCACGGCGCCCTACTCTACAGGCTACCTATTAAAAAAGAATAAAGATACATAAATAAATACCTTTAAATGACTATTATAGTTAGGTTAAGCAGGTAAATAGTAATAAACAAATATTTAATCATATTCTACCTGCTTTACATCATTAATAGAAAATTTAAATTTATAATATTTGTGGTTTCGGATAATGATGAAGAAGCGACTCACAGCACCCCTCTTGTCTTTCCACTGCGCACCGGGGCACCGCGTCTCACAGTTTAGGAACCCCTGGTCTAGCACAACATAAGGAAGAACGTCGCCCGTCGTCGGGTTTTTCAGTCAGCACCGTCTTTACCCAGAAACGGTTTACGCGGTGGCCTTTCTTCAGTGCTACCGGGAATACCAGGGATGCATAAAGCATTTCCCAACGTGAAAAAAAAAGAGTATGATAATAATATTTAGTCGTAACTAATACCTATTCGTTTCATTTTTCACTGCGCATGACGTGCAGCTTTCGCGCATGTACAATAATATAAATTATAATCAATTTTTGTCAAATTTTACCACGTCATGAGACTGACACTAATTTTTATTTTTGCGCATACGCAATGCGCATTGGAAAACGAAACGAACACGAGTCTAAACACGACTAATAGGCTATGTCCGAAACTATAAATTATAATGAAAATATCGTTAAAACTAAACACCGCGTCTTATCTAAATTTGACGTAACTCCGTGCATTTTTTTATACAGCTTAAATGTTTAACCATAGAGCAAAATAATACATCTGTTAATACTGCCGTGGTATGACTATAATGCCGTTATCTACCAAAACCTACTTTTGAGTTATGAGTAAAAAACGCGGTAAAACTTTAAACCTATGTAACTCCTCAATGACAAAACCGATTTGAGATCGAAAAGCACCAGAACATACATAAAAGAGATACTTATTATCTATTAATATGCGATCTTCTAGAATTTATTTATGAATTAAAAAAACCTCTTTTTCGTTTTAGTTCAACATTAATGTTTCTTTCTTTCATCTATAATTTGACTTAAGTGCCGTTACGTATACCTTAACGGCATTTTAGTGTTTCTATTCCTAATAAAAACGTTGTCTATTAAAACACTACAAACATTTTCTCATATGTTTAGCTAAAATGTCGTTATAGTACATAACCCTGATTTAGCTTAATATCAAGTAATACAGAAGTAACTTATGTTAGTCTTTAGTGCTGTTATTGGTATTTTACCGCATTTAAGTCTAGTAAACTACAAAATGTATATGAATAACTCCACTCATTGTTCCGCTAAAACGCCGTTACACTATTTACTTTTTACGTTAACGGCGTTATAGCGACAAAAAGCGAAAAATATTGCATTGTGATATTTAACTATACGGAGTTAAAGTATTAAATAGGGATCATATCTATATATATAAAAGAAAGTGTTGTTAGTTACACTACTTATAACTCAAGAACGGATGAACCGATTTGGCTGAAAATTGGTGGATAGGTAGCTTAGAACCAGGAGACGGACATAGGATACTTTTTACAACTAGCTGTCCCGGCAACGTTGTTTTGCCTTATAAAGTATTTCACAATTCGCCCATATTATTTTATTGAAGTGACTAAATAAGTATGGCACCGTGGCAACGTCCAACGCTATCCCGTCGCACAAACAATGGTCAGTCGCGAGTTGTAATAATTTACTATTATTTATTGAACAAATGCACTTATCAATATAAAAAGTAGCCAGTAGCCGATTCTCAGACCTACTGAATATGCAGCACATAGATATTAATCGGCCAAGTGCGAGTCGGAATACATTTTGGATAATGTAATATATGTTAGAAAAAATATAAGTAAATTTAAAGTTAAAAGTGACATTCACTCTAGGAATACTAGAAATAAGCACAAGCTAGATATGCCGGTGATCAGACTTAGTAAAGTCAGTAAATCTTTTAAAGGTCAATGTATACGCCTTTACAACAAAATCCCAGAAAACGTTCAAAATCTTTCCATTAATAAATTTAATAAGTAGTTAAATAACTTTTGTGTGCCAAAGCCTATTATAAGGTCAATGATTTCATAAACGATGGCACACCTTGGGAGTAGGATGGCTTCTTGCAAGGCTACTTCTTCATTATTATAGGACTTACAATATGTGGATATTGTATATAATAATTACTTACAAAATTGTAAACTTTATTTTAAAAGATTAATTTTTTTCTCACTTTTTTGGTAAAAAAGTGGGCCCCGTGCGAGTTTCTTACGCCGGTTCTTCTCGCCGGGTTAGTTCCCAAACCGGTGGTAGGCATCATGTAGGACATTCTGAAAACATTTATTTTAAATTTATTCAGAAATAAATTTGATTTGATTTGATTGATTTGTACAAAATGGCGTCCACGCCATGCCGCGACGACGCTGCGCAGTCGTGTCGCTTTCAAATCGCTCGCTAATCGCCAGTGTGATAAGGCACTAATATGGGCGAAATCATTGAGATATAAGTGTTAAGTACGTAGTATACTTTATATGGCAATGGGCGAATATATATGGCAAAACAACGTTTGCCGACCAAGCTAGTTTTGTAATAAATTAAAACCCATCCACCCACCCATTGAGCATCTTAGATAGCTCTATAGTATATCTGGGAGCATGGCAGTGCTCCAGCCAAGCTTTTTATCAAAGGCACGGCCGTAGCATACTTTTCTCGAAGCAGTTCGCGGCTTTTTCACACCCTCTTTATCTTCGATGTTAACAAAGCTAGGGATTTAGAATTTCGGTGACTAGGAGCAAGTATTAAAACTAGCTTAACCTCCAAATTACATAACATTTCGATAATAGTTTAATAATTAGTTACGGATGATCGAATTTACTACATTTTGTCACACACTGTCTGACAGATCATCAAAATTCTAAGGTAGAAGTACCTTAGAATTTTGATGACTTAGATTTGCAGACTTAGAACCTTGAAATTTGGCAACAAGGTTGGTCGTTATCCACAGTGAAAGGAAAAATTATGAAACTGGCCAAGTGCGAGTCGGACTGGCGTACATAGGGTTCTGTACCGTAATTGCCGAGCCACTATAATAATTATAAAATAAAGAAAACTATTGATAAATTCACTTAATGTTGGTTTAAATTACAAAATAAGTGGAAGGCTTGACTTGAATGTGATCTGAAAACTTTTTACGATAAATATATTGCATGGCTATGCAATATTTTGCTTGGCTCCTTTTTACATTGAATGTTTTGGTGGGATTATACTTACAACTGATTTGTATGGACGTTTAGCTCAGTGTACTTAATACAAATATCACATTAATTAGGTGGGTAAGAGGCACGATAACATTTCTACATAATAATATTATAATAGGGATGATGACAAGGTCAAAGATTAGCGAATTTTGGTAATGAAATAAAGAAATCACGGTAAAAAATAAGTGTTCTCAAAATTTCATCTTGATAGCATTTGTATTTTTTTTTTTGTTATGCGCCTTCAAAGTTGGATATTCAAGTCGAATCTTTTTTCAATTAAATTTCTTAATATTTGTATACAATTCGATAACTTATGCAATTAAAAGCAACTTTTGTTATGAAATCACTTTCATAAACGCAATATTTAATATACCTGTCGAACAAAGTTGCCTCCCGATGCGTACAAACTACGAAAGACTGACGTCATACTTTCGTAGCACTTTGTATGAAGCGTTTCGGGCAGGTCTTTTTTATGAAATATTTGAATTGTCATATCTTGGTGAATTTTTAAGCTATCAGAGTCATTCTTTCAACGATGTTTCTATTTTTTAAGTGTCTTTCAACTACCGATAAGAAAAAAAAATTGTCATCATGCCTATTATTGCATGCTCTTAAGACGGCCGTTTTTAAGTCTTTGTGTCTCAAATAAAAACAACACAACTAAATAAAATAAAACTTAATGAAACTACAAAATACAAATCAAGTCAAATGTTATTTTTAACATAAAATTATATTTTTAACCGACTTCAAAAAAGGAGGTTATCAATTCGACGCGTACAATGTACATGTATGTAATATTTCCAGAACTGCCCAGTTTTTGTATAATATAAAATATTATATCAATCTATGACAGCTTCTGAACAGATGTGCCAAATTTCAAAAGTGTATGTATGTATGTAGGTATGTATGTATGTATGTTTTTATGTTTGTGCACGCATATCTCCGGAACCACAAGTCCGATTTTAGTGATACTTTTTTTATTCTAGTAGGTATTGTTCAACTTAGTTTATTATTATTATTAGGAATACTGCAAGTTTGTTTTTTGAGATAGGGAATTTTAATTCTTAATTACGTAAGCGCATTCGGTAAGCGCCTGCGACGCACTGAAATCTGAATACTGATTTCACCCCTGACCCCTGACCGCGAAACTAGGATCTCACCGGGCGAGATTATTTAACGGCATTATAGCGTATTATTGTGAGATAGCGACACTTAAATCTAATATTTAATTTAAAACATGTTTTATTTTACTTTATAAATGCCGTTACTGGCTCGTAGCGTTCATTGAGTAAAAATATAAATGTACTAAATGCTAAGCTATAATGCCGTTAAGACTCGTTAGTCACATTTAAGTCTATTTTTTTCACTTTACGGCATTATTGTTTAGCAAACTTAAAATCCTGCATTAAAAAAGAGTTACAATAAAATAGTTAAAGTACTTTAATCACTTTACAGTGTACAAAATATCGTATAACGGCAATCTAGTGAAACAATCACAAGAAAAGAGTATAATAAAAATACAAGTTAATGAACATTAGCGGCTATATTGACTCCCAATATGACTTAACGTCATTTAAGCGTATTACATGCGCAAAAAAGGGTAATATAACGGCATTTTCATTAATATTATTTCCGAAACTATTCAACATATCAAAAAACCGTTTATGTAGGTCGATAGAGAATTTTTTTCTTATTCATGTACAGTCAAAACCTGAAAATCGACCAAATGTCACTTAACGGCATTTTTGTTATACCACGGCAGAATATGTTTAAGTAACTAAAAAATACATATTAAGTATGGTAATGGTGATAGGTATTTAAATATCGATATCGAGAAACAAAATCGAAACTTTATGGACTTATATTTTATTACTTGCCAGTTGCCAACCCTACATTAGCTACTTTTTTATTGAGCTAGAAACTATAGTCACATGCATTAATATTAAACAGCCTGCTTTTTGAGATTATGGATAAAATAAAATTAAATTAATTACTAGTTCAAAATAATAAGTGTATGCATATTTAACGTAATGGTTCATCATTTTCGTAAAGCTAAATTGATAAAGTTCATGCATTTGTGACTTGTGTACGGTACATGAAATATGAATCATATCGTGAGCGTGACCTTAAATAATAACCCAACCAAATTAAGAGGGTATGCAGTAACTTTGAAGTAATGTAATTGTTTATGTCATTTGAAATTGAAGGTATTTTAAATCAACCGGGTCGCGACTCGCGAGTGATGTCATTGCAGCTTAATTTAAATGTGACGTATCTTTTTTCCTATTTTCACGCTGGATTTGGTACAAGATAGTTCATAGTACAGTGTTTTTAAATTTTAGTGAACGTACATACATTTGGGAGTCATGTCGTACTACCAGAATAGAAATACCGGTATGTAAATACATGTTTATCAATGGTTTATCACACAGAATGTATCGACACATTTGTTTATTGAATTTTATCAAATGATCTTTACATTACAATTTCTATGCGCAAAATAATAATAAAAAATCGACATCATTAGTAACAAGTAACAACTAACATTAGTTACTTACCTACTAGTTACTACTACCTATATTATGTATAGGTACATTTTCTTATTTATTTCGCCTAGAAAACCTGAATATTGTCTGAATGTATTTTGCTAGTTGCTGGCTGCTGCAATTAATACTTGTGAAAATGACGATAATTTCAGGAAAAACACTATGTAATTGTAAACAATAAACATCTGTAAAATATTCCATAGCCCCAAAAAATCAGCTGTTCCCGGTGATGCCATAAATATTGACGTTTTTAATTTTTATGCGTTTGGATGTTGCAATGAGTACTTGGTCAATACCTTTGGCCAATACCGTTTCTTTCTCATACTTTCCAGGATTTCCTAAAAATAATCAAGATGTTACTATAGTTATTTTATTGATCTTTGAACATTATTTGTAATTTTGTATTGTAACGAACTTTAAACGAAAAATGATTTAAATTGTGTTTAGCCTTCCGATTATAAACCGATTTAGGTTGTAGATGTTACTGCCAAAGAGATTATAGGACTTTTTATTATTACCGTATGTACCATACATTCGGTACTGTATGGAATTTCCGGCTATATTTTAGTTTTTCATAAGTTTTCGCGGACTATTGATATAATATATGTTACGCTCAAAGACCGAAAACGCTCAGTGAGCGGAAAAATAGCTCATAACGCGTTGTGGTCACAGCAACGAATACTATACTCACAAGGAGAAGAAGCGGAACTTCATAGAAAAAATTGTACCCCTCAAATTCTTTAGTACCTGTGAAGTACCAGAGGGCGCTGAAGTGGCGATGACGTCAGCTGGCGGGAAATTTAAAATTCTACCATTCTCTATAGCGGGAAATTTGAATTTTTAGCTGGGTGGGGTGGCGATACTCTTAATTAATAAATCCGAAAGAATGGAACTATCAGAATATAATATACCACATTTTAATTGGAATAATATATTCTGACAGATCCATTCTTACAGTTATTGCATAAAAACAAACTAGCTATTTGACCGAGCTTCGCTCGGTATTCGATAAAACACGAATAAAATGACATTTTCTAAATATATATATATATACAAGAATTGCTCCTTTTAAGATATAAGATAGAAATAAAACAGATTTATACAATTTTTCAAAATTTTTATTTATTCCAAAGGAAACTTTCATTGACTTCCGGTTAGCCATATGAAAATATATGAATCATAATTGCGTGAAATTCAATAACACTATAACACATTAGGATTATGATCAATTTCTATATTAATTATTTGTTTAACGCACAAGAAAAACAGTTTCGAAGTCGATTTCTCAATATAAACAAAACACAAACACACAACAACATAAACATGGCAGGAGTCTATTTTTCAATATTTAAAGTGTCTCAACTTCTAACTGGCATAAAAACATACACAGGGTTTTACGGAGGACATAATATTATAGTCAACTTAACGTAAATTTGCTGTTAATGAACAAAATACGAGAAAATATTTAAGAATATAACCTCAGAATTTCACTTGAAAATAAACTTACCAAGTAACCACAGATAGCGAACTAACTATTTTATGTTGCCAGTACAGATGTCTATAAAAATACAAATATTTTATTTCTAATTTTGTTCAAGAATGAAATAGCTTTTAGTTCGTGATAATTTAAACAGCTTTGAAGTTTTGCCAATTAAATTTTCTAACACAATTTGCAGAAATATCAATAAATACAAATATTTTCTAAGAAAACATGATGAAATTAAAAAAATAAAACTACCACAATGGATTCTTTTTAATAGTGGCAAACATTTGAACCAGCGCAACTAGTGTAAAAATATCTATGTGTGGGTGAGCTTTCACCGACACAGAAGTGCACACCCCCTGCAGGTCACAGTGAAACAGCCACAACGCGAAATTCGCGTTGTGTCTCTAATGAAAACGGCCACGGCCCACGACGCGTTCTGGCAATCACAAAAATACCATAACGCGAAATTCGTGTCGTGGCTGATATGCAATTCGTTCATTTCTTGATTTGTTCTTGATGGATTAATCGTCCATAGGTATGGAAGAATAGAGACTGGAGCATGTTCGACCACTACTCCGCCGTTTGTGAACCGATTTTCAAAATTTTTGTTTTGTTATATTAGGTTTCACTCCAATTTGGTCCCATTTTCACAAAAGTGGTGATCTGATGATGAGATCCATGAGTAATCGAGGGAACTCCTCAAAATTTATATGGAAACATATGGTGATTTTGATTTTATGAGAAGCATCCTAAGCATATGCTACCAAAACGCAAGATTTTGCACCAAGGTATACTATGGTTCCGAAGGTACTAAGAGAACTCCGGATTCCTTATAGATACAAGTTTGGGGGTTTAGGCGTTGTTTTAAAAACTGAAAGCATATGCTACTAAGTAAATTACATTCATCATTATCATCATCATCACTACTATGTCAGGGTCACCAATGTCACAACTCACATGGTTGTATATGGTTATGGATACAATATATACACAACACCATAAAATATCATCAGTCATCTCGTTATGTCCTTATTTATTTGGTACATTTCAAAGCGATTTTAATACAAAAAAATATACTTAATGTTGTTTCAAAATACATAATATTTCAAGTACCACAAAATAGAACATATTAAGTAACAAATTCAACCTTTACTCCAGAGCGTAAGGCACACATTTGGGTTGGACTGAAGGAAACGGGGCACTATAGAAAAAATACTTGTAAAAATTTTTCGTCAAAATTTTAACCTCTTATAACCACCCTTTTTGAATATACTAATCGATAGGGGGCGCCAAGGGGAGCAAAAAAGCTCAGATAAACTTTTCTCAAAAATCAACCCCTGTCGAAAGACAGGCCGAAATGTGACCCTCGTTAGCACGGAGAAAATACTTAAAAAAATTTGGACGAAAAAATTCAACCTCTTATAACCACCCCTTTTGAATACACCAATCGATAGGCGGCGCCAAGGGGAGTAAGAAAGCTCAAATAAACTTTTCTCAAAAATCAACCCCCGGCCAGATACAGGCCGATATACGAACCTCCTTAGTATGGCGAAAATACTTAGAAAAAAATTTGACGACAAAAATACAACCCCTTATGACCACCTCTTTTTATTATACCAATCGATAGGGGGCGCCAAGGGAAGCAAAAAAGCTCAGACAAACTTTTCTCAAAAATCAACCCCTGTCGAATGACAGGCCGAAATGTGACCCTTGTTAGTATGGCGAAAATACTTAGAAAAATTTGGCTAAGGTTTAGGAACCTACGTCAATTAAATGTTGGTGACATGGGTTAAGGAGGATTGTTTTGGGTGAGAAAAACTCCTACTTACCGTTTCCACCGCCAGTAAACTCTTCGTTTAGAAGAAATTCGCATTTGAGATTTTCGTAATCTTCAGATAAGATCATCTGTTTTCTGATGTTTACGAAGTATTTTTAAGGCATCTCAAGGCTGTGATGAGTGGGTCTTACTTAACTACTCAGCTACGTATACCGAAGGGGGGGGCTCGGGGGGCACAGCCCCCCGCCAAAACAAAAACAAACACAATCTAGAAAGTCCAAAAGTAGGTTAGGTTAGGTTGGAACTTAGACCACAACACCCAGATATAGGACTTCCGTCCGTCGACTTTCTTTTATAGTAGTTTGTCAAATAAATTGGGGTAAGTTTGTAAACATTTACCAAGATTAAGATAATATTAAGGGGTTGAAGTATTTTCTTACGCGATGGTTAGTAGGTAACTAAAAAGAGTGAAATTATTATTTTTAACAAAAAATTAAAACCGACTTCCAAGGTAAAAACAATAATAACATCCTGATAATATGAACTAAAAAGTATTAAATAATTTTTCCTATCTAATAGTGCCTTTTTCCGAATTCGGCTAAGCCTCAACTATTTCTGTACTCAATCTTCATAATTTTGAAGTCGGTGCCAGTTCCAAAAATTTCAAATATTCTGTCAGAGAAGTGAGAACTAAAGATTCAGCTATCTGGTACCGACTTCAAAATGATGAAGATTGAGTACAGAAATAGTTGAGGTTTAGCCGAATTCGGAAAAAGGCACTATTAGATAGGAAAAATTATTTAATACTTTTTAGTTCATATTATCAGGATGTTATTATTGTTTTTACTTTGGAAGTCGGTTTTAATTTTTTGTTAAAAATAATAATTATGTTACAGATAAGAAGTAGACCGCGTGAAGGATCATAGGCTATCGATTTTAATCATTTTTTCAGTGGCTATATATTTTATACCCGTACGACGCCGGGGCGGGTCGCTAGTTTTTTAAAAAGTAATCTGATCTCAATGAATAATAAAAACATATATTTATTTTAATTTATAATACTACTAGTTGATGCCCGCAACTAAGTTGCGCCAGACAAACAGAGTAATAATAATATTAATACGGATAGTATAGAACTTTGGATATTTTATAAATAATAATTGATAAACACGTTATGCAGTGATTTAGTAAAAGAAAAAATATTTTGTAGTACGCGTGGTAATTCAAATATAATCTTCCATGTACCTATTGACGATTAATCAATCTAGAAAAAATCAAGTAAGTAAAACGAATAGCATATCAGCCACGACACGAATTTCGCATTATGGTCTTTTTGAGATTGCCAGAACGTGTCGTGGCCGTTTTCATTAGAGCCACAACGCGGATTTCTCGTCGTGGCTGTTTTACTGTGACCACAACGCGTTGTGAGCTATATTTCCGCTTACTGAGCGTTTTCGGTCTTTGAGCGTAACATATTATAATTTATAATATACTAGCTGTCCCGGCAAACGTTGTTTTGCCATTTAAAGCATCGATGATTGAAAGTATTTCGCCTATAATATTATTTTATTGAAGTGACTAAATAAGTATATGTCACCATGGCAACGTCCATCGGTGTCCCGTCGCACAAACAATGGTCGCCGTCAGTCTCGAGTTGTAATATGGTTGTAATAATTTACTTACTATTATTCATTCAACAATAATTATGCACTTATCAATATAAAAAGTAGCCAGTAGCCGATTCTCAGACCTACTGAATATGCATATAAAATTTGGTAAAAATCAGTAAAGCCGTTTCGGAGGAGTACGGTAACTAACATTGTGGCAAGAGAATTTTATATTTAAGAAAGATTATATTTCGCGGTTTATTACGGACTACTAAAAATAGCCAGGTCAAATAAAAAATGTTTTCGCAGGCCAGCTGCTAAGTGATAACAAAACGGGGGCTTCCATTAATCACGAGAGGTCAATATAATATTAATTTAACTTGAGCCATTGCTTATGGCGAGATGGTCTTAAAAAGCGGCCAAGTGCGAGTTGGACTCGCCCATGAAGGGTTCCGCAGTAGTAATAAGGTTTATTTTAATGAAATTAAAAGGTTTTTGATTTATTTTTATATTTCAGTTGATGTAATGAAAATTAATTTAAGGTTTACCATTTATGACGTATAAAAAAACTACTTGCTAGATCTCGTTCAAACCAATTTTCGTTGGTAGTTTTTATAGTAATGTACATCATATATTATTTTTAGACTTATCATACCCCTACTTTAGAAGTTAGAGGGGGGGTGACACAAATTTTTCCACTTTGGAAGAGTCTCTCTCGCAAACTATTCAGGTTACAAAAACATTATAGAAGAAACTTCAATATGATTTTTAAAGACCTATCCATAGATACCCCATACGCATAGGTTAGATGAAAAAAAATTTTTTTTATTGGTTTAAGGTTTACCATTTATGACGTATAAAAAAACTACTTGCTAGATATCGTTCAAACCAATTTTCGTTGGTAGTTTTTATAGTAATGTACATCATATATTATTTTTAAACTTATCATGCCCCTACTTTATAAGTTAGAGGGGGGGGGGACACACATTTTAGCACTTTGAAAGAGTCTCTCTCTCAAACTATTCAAGTTAGAAAAAAATGACATGAGAAACCTCAATATGATTTTTGAAGACCTATCCATAGATACCCCACACGTATAGGTTAGATGAAAAAAATTTTTTTTGTTTCAGTTGTACCTATGGGGACCCCTAAAATTTTTAATATTTTTTCCATTTTTGTATCAAAATCTTAATGCGGTTTACAGACTACATCTACTTACCAATTTTCAATAGTATAGCTCTTATAGTTTCGGAGGAAAGTGGCTGTGACATACGGAAGGACAGACAGACAGACAGACATGACGAATCTATAAGGGTTCCGTTTTTTGCCATTTGGCTACGGAACCCTAAAAACTCACTACTGTACACAGATTACTAAAGTTTCTACGTAAACGTAACTACTGTCCATTTTAAATCATATTAAGTAAATAAATAAATTATGAATGAAAATTGTTCGATACGGAATTACTTATCGCGGTGTCGATGCCGGCATGTTGCCGAAATATATTTTCATAGTTCTTGCAATTTCGACATGTTTGCCCACTGCTCAGTGTATCGTTTATTTCAATGACCCACATTTACTAGTTATGTAACGCCGAACGCGTCTGTTTTTGTAGGGATCTGCGATACGAAGTACGAACATATTAAGTACAACCACACAGAAATTAACCTAGCACCTTCTTCCATAGAATATTAAGATGCCTAGTTTTAACTAACACTTTTTTTGTAATACGTTACTGCAATTTATGCATTTTAAATTCAACAATTATGATTACCAAGTTAACAATTCTATATAGACTATATCATATTAGACTTAATAAATAGGTAATAGGTAGTTATGAAATGCATTTAGCAAAATATGTATTATTTTCGTCAATAACACGTTTATAATAAGTATATTTGTTTAACAACACTGTTTAAAACTTTGAACCCAAAGTTTAATCTCATCAAATAATTTAATATCAAAACGTATGACGGAACCATTGTACTTATCAAGTACTTCGTACTTGACATTTTAAATTATATTTGTCTAAACGCTTTTTTACATTCGGCACTCGTACGATAGACTTATTGACCTACATCCTCGCCCCATCAACCTATTATTAGGTTTGCTAAAAAATTGCTAATCATAATATTCAACCAACGAGATCAAGCATGTTTTCCTGTGTGTATGTATAGATTGCCTAGTTTATTCTGTATAAGCCTGGGCCCTAGGGACTAGGGCAAATTATTTTGCTCAACTTCTTTTATTTTTTCGACTTGATGACGTTCGCAACTCCGAGCTCCGTTACGCCAGAGTCGTTTATCGCGCGGGAACTGTTTATTTTTCCAGGATATATATTATCATATGTCCTTTCCCGGGACTCAAAGTATGTCTAGACCAAATTTCAGCAAAATCAGTTTAGCGGTTTGGGCGTGAAGAGGTAACAGAGAGACAGACGCACTTTCGCATTTATAATGTTAACTAGCTGTCCCGGTGAACTTCGTGTCACTTTAAAACCTTCCCTCGACTTCTACGAATATTTTAAGACTAAAATCAGCCCAATCCGTTCAGCCGTTTTCGAGTTTCAGCGCGACTAACACATTTGAAAATCCATTTTTATATATATAGATATGGATTGGGTTCTTTTAAAATGACAGTTATTAGCAATTATTCTAATCACCTGCATTACTCGTTGAATCAAATAAAAAGATCCAGAGACCGATTACAAAACTTTCTTGAATGGTTACAAGGTGACTGTGCTAGAATTCAAGAAATAAATGTGAAAGGTGACGTCATTGTATTAAACACTTGACCGTTATTTGAAGCATAATAATTGAGATAGGCACTTCTGTTTCCGCAGATTTTACCTCCTTTTCTTTCCTGAATGTTGGTAGCTCTGTCAACCTTGGCGCCATCATCGAGCAGGTAGAGGGAGAATTCCCGCTCGACTATGATCATTGGCGTTTTGTTTTCCGCACCGCACAGTCGTGCTCAGAAGTCATTACGTATTATACCTCCTTATTATATAACTCCTAGTTATATAATTTAAGTATAAAGTGAAATAATTTCAGTGTTGTGTTTTTACCGTTTTTCAAGGTTTTGGTAATTCACGTAAGTTATATTTTTATACATTTTTTCTTTAGAAAAGATGAACATTTCATATTAATAACGATTTTATCGTTCGTATCGTTACTTTAATAACGAATATAAATTTAAATACTACATTTAAATTTTTAAATATTAATTTTCTAGTTAAGTTCTTGTGTTTGTGTTCTTTCCTAGGTTAAGGTAGCTATTAATAATGAATAACGAATGTGAATTTGTTCATGATTCGGTAGTGACACCAGCTAACGTTAGATTTGAAACTACCCACTAATGTGGTTAATAAAAAATTGCACATTGTTCTCGTGCAAGGTCATCTAGTAGTAGTAGTTGAACAAATGATTCGAGCTCGTCATCGACTTCTACTTCACACAGCAAACGTAAATCGAGGCGCCGCCGCCACAAAAAGGGGGGGAGCAAATACAGACTGCGCTATAACCACCCTTTAGCTAAATTAACTCAAGAGGTTAATGAACTTAACAAAAAGGTTAATTATTTTTACGAAAACCGATCTATTTTTCAAAATCATGCAATTGCATCGACGATAATGTCAGTCGGGAATTGTATAGCAAATCAAATGAAAATGAAACGACCGTTAGAAATTCTTTATAACCGAATCTTGTTTTTGAAATTGAAACAAAACTTAAAGAAACGTCCGTTACGAAAACTTCTCTTTCGGGGGTTTTGGCTATATTAAATAAATATTCAACATAACGAATGGTCAGAAGTTCGTTATTCTGAAGTTCAAGAATTTTATAATCATATACTAGTTTTTGTTGATTTAGAGGTCAATGATGAGCTTAAATATTTAGATTTAAAAAAAAAAAAAAAAAAAAAAAAAAAAAAAAAAAAAAAAGCTCACGTGCACAAATCATACGCGGCATTATTATATTGCGTACTTATGCAGCGCGGAGCAATCTGCTCTTGAGAAATTGTTACAATGGTCACACGCTTCAAGCTTGACCCCTGAAGGTTTAATGAAACCGTTAAGGATTTGTATCACAACGTCAGAGTTACTTCAATTAATTTGTGGTCTGAGCTGGGCTTTGAGATCTATGAGGTTTTCAAATGAGACGCAATGCAATTATCAATTTCGTTCATGACCCAGTTCTGGCAATCATTTTATCTAAGTTAATTCCGAGTTGCTGGTGTCACTACTCGAAAAGACTGAGGGAGCTCGCAAAACCTTTGTTGCGAATAGTCAGAACAATGTTGCTGCCGCTGCGCAAGCGGGTTCTAGAGCAACAGATTGACTCGCCGCCCCCCGCAGGGGCAGGCTAAGAGTTATATATCCGCGCAGGGTATGTCTCATGGATGTTGTGCTAGCTCGCACATTTCCCATGCTCACCAGTCTGCGCAAGGCTGTTCTTACAATCGTCCCCCGCAGGGACAAACAATAAATTTTGAACCACGGTCAATGCCTAGCAATGCACGAAGTTCTTTTCACTCGAGAGCTTAGCCTACCCCCGCAGAGGCAGACTAAGAATTATATACCCGCGCAGGGTATGTCTCATGGATGTTGTGCTAGCTCGCACATTTCCCATGCTCACCAGTCTGCGCAAGGCTGTTCTTACAATCGTCCCCCGCAGGGACAAACAATAAATTTTGAACCACGGTCAATGCCTAGCAATGCACGAAGTTCTTTTCACTCGAGAGCTTAGCCTACCCCCGCAGAGGCAGACTAAGAATTATATACCCGCGCAGGGTATGTATCATGGATGTTGTGCTAGCTCGCACATTTCCCATGATCACCAGCCTGCGCAAGGCTGTTCATACAATCGTACTCCACGGGGACAAAGAAATAATTTTGAACCACGGTCAATGCCTGGCAATGCACGAAGTTCCTTTCACTCGAGAGGAGCTCGATTGGACAACTGAGGGAACTTCCACGGCAAAAGTACCCGTGAATATGCCGCTTCTCTTTCGGATCTCGGGAATCTCTGGGATCTCGGGAATGCCAAAAAACGTAACTGATAATCAAAAATTCAGAGCGGGTCAAACTTTGAAGTTTTACCACCGTTTCTCGTTGGTAGCGCCTAGATGCTCCAGGTTATTATTATAAAGATTCTAAAAGGGTACCGCATACCATTCATGGAGAAACCACCTCGGTTCATTCCAATATTAAACCAAAATCATTTTTCTACCACAGAGTCTGAAGATATGTATCTCCAAATTCGACAAATGATATTCCAGGGTGTCTTAGAAGTTGCCAGCCCCTTGCCAAGTTTTATTTCGACAATGTTTCTGGTCCCTAAGGTCGACGGGTCCTGCCGTCCTATTTTCAATCTTTCCACTCTATTCGATTATGTTTTGACTCAGCCATTCGGGCTCATAAATGTTCAACTAATAACAGTTTCGTTTTGCAACCCGACGATTGGCTTTGCAAAATATACCTGTCCCAAGCTTATTTTACCTGGCAGTCGCTCCATCGCACTGACGGCTCCTACGTCTGTATACAAGGGACAGTTGCTGCAAATTACTTGCTTATTGTCCGGTCACCTGCTTCCCTGACCAATTGGGTTAAACAAACCCTCAGAGAGCAAGTTCTGCGTATCATCGTTTATTAGGACGATTATCTTATTGCTTATTAAAACAAAATCATCCTACAGAAGCATGTCCACATTTTGCTTCAAAGGCTTTACTTACGCCTCAACAAAACCTGGTATTTCTAGGTGTTCGTTGGAACACGTTTCAAAACGAAAAGCTACTTCCAGGCGAGAAAATGTCTAAAATTCATCAAAAGATTTTACCAGTCCTGCCTTTTTTGACTGCCATAGTGTTTCAAACAGCTTGGACCCCCTGGAATTACGCCGAGATGTTGCTTCACTCTGCATCCTCTATGGGTTGTATCACGGGGAGTGCTCTGAGGAATTGTTCGGAATCATACCACCTGCAACTTTTCGCTATCGTCCCACGCGAAAAACATACCATCCTCATCATCTTGATGAGTGGCAGTCTTCCACAGTGCGTTTTTCGCGTAACTTTCTGCCGCGCACTGTAAAACTCTGGAATGAACTGTCACCAGCAGTATTTCCGGACCGATACGACCTGCAAACCTTCAAGAAAAGAGCGTATACCCTCTTAAAAGGCCGGCAACGCACCTGCAGCTCTTCTGATGTTGCGAGTGTCCATGGGCGACGGTAGTTGCTTACCATCAGGTGCCCCGTTTGCTCGTTTGCCCCCTTATTTAATAAAAAAAAAAAAAAAAAAAAAGTCCTGAGTCCTGACAAAGAGTCTGGTAGATCTAAAGACCTTGCAGAGCATCCTCGGTCTCCTGAACTTCGCCAGTTTCATAGTACCGAAGGCTACATTACCGAGCTCTCTTGTCTCTTCTCATAGACTTGGATAAGTCCGCATTTCCGAATCGCTGCTCTCTACCGAGACAAGCGTTACGTTTAGCGACGATCTTCGGTGGTGGTTGCAAAGTCATCATCTATCAACTTCCATTCATTGGGGTCAACCATCGCACTGCTTGGCAACAGATGCGTCGGACCTAGCTTGGGGTGCTCAACTCGACCACCTTTCCTTAACGGGGACATGGTCAGCATAAGAATTTCATGCATTACAATCAGAAGGAGCTTCTAGCGCTCTGCTTCTCCGAGGTCAGCAGTCAGCACCAGACTCTCACTCGCTCGACAGTTCTTTGGCAGAGCGACAATCGAACAGCTATAACCTATATTTGGGACGAAGGTCGCACCAGGTCAGATGCCCTGATGGACATAACCATTCAGATTTTTCGAGTTATTGGATCATTCCCAAATCTGTTAACTTCTTGCACGGAGAAGATCAGAAAATGCGGCTTACTTGTGTGACCGATCTATTTGCTTCCGCCGAAGCTCATGTAGTGACTAATTACGTAACTCTCGACTTGACCGATCAAGCAGGTTTATATCACGATGCTATGATGCTCACAAGCCGACGGCCACAGTCCTTGCAAAATTCTTAGCTTATCTATTTTTAATAGATTAAGCTCTCTTATAATACTATTTTCTTACATAAGTAGATATCTTCCATGTCTGATACAGAGATTTCTGGCCCTTTAAGTTCTTACGGTTTGGTAAAACATGTTAAAATATATTGCATTGAAAAAGCTTGTACAACATAAATTAAGAACTTATTGAAGTCTTATACTGTTGACGCCAGTTGACGCAAGTCATTTATTTGTATTTTTTAGACATACAGATATTTTGCTTTTGTTTTCGTCGGGCAGACGTGTACATGATCTTACACACTGTAAGAAAACAGTGGTTTAAAATTCTTAATGTGATTAATTTATTTAGTCATAACTAAAACGAACAGTTCTGATTCTAGGCAATCTAGCTGGAAGATTTTAAGCAATCCCAGTAATAAGCAACCTTGCTGTTTACTGGTTGCTTGTCTGAGACAACTGCACCACCAGGTAACGTCCGCTCAGCTATGGCTGAAAGTTGGATAGACAATGTATCCATTCATGAAATACTTTTGGGGCCGTTATTGAAAATCGGTACAAAAAACTAGTACTTTAATCTAATTCTAACGATTTAAGAAATTATTTTGTTCCTTTAGTTGATTTCATTATGTCCATATCAAAGCTTTTACAAGTTGTATTTTTGATGATTTGTAGTAATTGTGTAAAAAAGTGTTTGAACACTGGATTTTCTATTCCATCACTCTTATATCACCTATATATTCATTTATAAAGTTTTAGAAGTATTCCCACAAGGAATTACTATTTTTATTTTATATTGTTATATTTTCTTTTCACATTGGCGTCTTACTTTTATTTTGTCACATTGGCGTACATCATCACCAGGCGATAACAAACACGTCTCAATTATTATGCTTCAAATAACGGTCAAGTGTTTAATAGCAGCGTTTTACCCTGAAATAAAACGCTTATTAAATACTTACCTTATTTGAAGCATAACTTTATTTCTGCCTGGTGTAATTTCGACTCAATGATCATAGTCGAGCGGGAATTCTCCCTCTACCTGCTCGATGATGGCGCCAAGGTTGACAGAGCTACCAACATTCAGGAAAGAAAAGGAGGTAAAATCTGCGGAAACAGAAGTGCCTATCTCAATTATTATGCTTCAAATAAGGTAAGTATTTAATAAGCGTTTTATTTCAGGGTAAAACGCTGCTATTGTGCCGGCTGAATTTTATAAATGGAGGTCGTTACCACGGCTTAACCGCTTAACTGTTATCAATGAATAATATTTAAAATGTTCACGTATAAATATGTATGAGGAACGGAACTAAATCTTAATTAGGCTCGTTTAAGTTAGGTATTTCACATAAATTCAGTCTGATGTTAATCAAATTCAGGAACGCACGCTTCAGATCGTGCTCGACAGTTTGAAGTTTTTAAAGGCATCGGAGTAGTAAATTCCTAAATCGATGTATTTAATTAACAAAAAATTAAAACCGACTTCCAAGGTAAAGACAATAATAATATGAACTAAAACGTATTAAATAACTCTTACTCTATAATAGTGCCTTTTTCAGAATTCGTCTAAATCTCAACTATTTCTGTACATACTACAGTCTTCATTATTTGAAGTCGGTACCAGCTAATTTTATCGTGAGTTCAGTCAATGACAGAATATCTGAAGCTTTTGGGACTGGTACCGACTTCAAAGTAATGAAGACTGTAGTATGTACAGAAATAGTTGAGATTTAGACGAATTCTGAAAAAGGCACTATTATAGAGTAAGAGTTATTTTATATTTAATCGTTTTAGTTCATATTATTATTGTTTTTACCTTGGAAATCGGTTTTAATTTTTTGTTAAAAATAATAATTTCACTCTTTTTAGTTATCTACAAGATAAGGCTTAATGCGTAAATAACCACTACGAATGTTAACTATTCACATTATGTTACTGTAAGCGAAATTGTGGTAAATGCTTGCAGTTATCTAAGCGATGCTGCAATTTAAAAACTTTTATATTTAAAGGTTCAGGAGTTCTGTTCAGTGCCTTTGGACCAAGAGACACCTTCGTATGAACTTTCTCTTATTCGTAACATATGTTTAAGTTACTAGAAACAACATTTTAACCACTATGAGTCTTTTGATAAATTTCAAGGATTTCCCTCGATTGCTCATATATCCCATCATCAGCTCACCACTTTCGTAATTATTATACAAAATCAAGATTATATCCTATACAATAACACAAGAATTTTGAAAATCGGTCCACACACAGCGAAATAATCATCAAAAACATCTGCTTCGATGCAAAATATCACGAAAAGCATCAATAATTGGGTCATAATGTGATGACCCATGGCATAATTATGATTTTGATGATGATGATAAAATAAATTGATGTGTTGGCTTATGCTTTCAGTTGTTTAAACAACGCCGAAATCCCCGAACCTGTATCTATAAGGATTCAAAAGTTCTGTTGGGTACCTTCGGATCCAGGGTATAACCTGGTGCGAAATCTTGCTTTCTGGTAGCATTTACCTCGAGTGCTTCAGAAAAAATTGAAATCACTATAAGTTTCCATACAAATTTCAAGGAGTCCCCTCGATTCCTCCAGGATCCCATCATGAGATCACCACATTCGTGAACATGGTACCAAATTCGAGTTAAACCCTATACAACACAAAAAGGATTTTGAAAATCGGATCACAAACGGCTGAGTTATCGTTGAACATACAAAAAAAAAGATACATACAGCCGAACGTATAACCTCCTCCTTTTTGGAAGTCGGTAAAAAGAGACGGTCTGGAACGTAAGCCGTGAACGGGCAGCCAAAAGTTGTCTTCATTTGGATTACGGCTACTCCTATGGCTACTCTGGCTTCAGGTTCGCTGCATCTCTTTCTAGAAAGCTTGTTCTCACATTCTTCGTTAAAACTCAATTTAGGGACATTGTAATTTGAAATCTATTTAGTGTCTGCAGAATGAAACTGTAAACTTCGATGTTTTTTGACAATTATTTTTGTTTTTTCTCCAGGATCCATGGAGCCCCCGCCGCTATCGAACAAGCTGAGGCTGTACCACGTGGACATGAACCCCTACGGGCACCGGGTCCAGCTCATATTGGAGGCGAAGAGGGTCCAGTATGAAGTGTACAAGCTCGATCCCCTTAGGCTGCCGGAGTGGTTCAAGGCTAAGAACCCTAGATGTAAGTATTAGCCTTAAGACCTGCAACATTTTGCGTATTCGTCAAAGGTTAAGTGCTATCAGAAGTATGGATTAATGACAGATGGGAAGTGGAAAATATTTAGGTCGAATAACTAGTTATGCCAAGCACACATTGACATAGCCCAACCAATGTTTATTTATTAATCTGTATTGTTACATCAACATAATATTATTATATACCGCAATTTTTAGAATTTGTAGGCTTTTTCTGCGTAAATGCGGTGTCCCACAGAAACTATTTTTCCGCAGTAAAAACTACAAACTCCAAATTCTTTGGGCGCCAAATAAACAATAATTTCCTTCCCATAAAATTAGTAAACAATAGAATAACTACTTTACTACTAATTTATAACAACACAATGATTACTTGTTATTTATTCCAGTGAAAATCCCCGTGCTGGAGATACCCACGGAGAGCGGCGACAAGTTTCTGTTCGAGAGCGTCGTGATCTGCGACTACCTGGACGAGAAGTACACGAGGAGGCCGCTGCACTCGCGAGACCCCTTCGTCAAGGCGCAGGACAGACTCCTCATTGAGAGGTTCAATGAGGTACTAAGAAAAATCTGGTTAAATGCACGATGACTACTAGCTTAATATGAGGTTTTTTTTATGAAAATATAAGGGGGCAAACGAGTAAAAGGGGTCACCTGATGGAAAGCAACTTCCGTCGCCCATGGACACTCGCAGCATCAGAAGGGCTGCAGGTGCGTTGCCGGCCTTTTAAGAGGGAATAGGGTAATAGGGGAGGGTAGGGAATAGGGATGGGAAAGGAAGGGAATAGGGGAGGGTAAGGAAGGGAATAGGGTAGGGGATTGGACCTCCGGTAAACTCACTCACTCGGCGAAACACAGCGCAAACGCTGTTTCACGCCGGTTTTCTGTGAGAACGTCGTATTTCTCCGGTCGAGCCGGCCCATTCGTGCCGAAGCATGGTTCTCCTACGTTTGACGTATCAATTTTTGAAAAATATTTGCTACCAATAATTATTATTGCATAAAAATAGATAAAAAAACGGTGGCTAGCCAATTGACGACTTAAATTCACAATAAAAAAAAGGCCTTTTCGATGATAAGGTTACTGAAAACTAACTAAATACAATATCTGTGTCGAAATAAAAGACTCACAGTAATTACCTACATTTTTACTTCTCTCTGACCAACCTCTTGGTTCACCAAACGTCTTCTGCGACTATTGAAGTGATGAACTACTTCATACAACATACTAAGTACTTCCGAAAGCAATTGAGGTCGTGGTCGCACTTTAAAGATTATTTGCACCAATGCTGCCAATAATGTTATGCTAATCTTGTGTTAAAATATTTAATATCAATACATACCTAATTAATGGAAGATGAAAATAAAACTAAAGCTAATTCTATAGTATTTAAAAAATATATTATATTAAATCAAAATATCATTAATATCATTTTGATGGCCATAGGAAATTTTTACTTTTACGGACGAATTAATATCGTTTCATAGGACTAAATAATTATTCCAATAAAAAAAAAAGCCTTTTACATCTTTACTCCTAAAAACCAAATAAATAATAAATCACCTTATTAGATCATGTGGCGTCTTACGTAATTTATGGACGCTCCCTAGAAGTTAAATTTATTATTTTGTAATAATATTTATTTTCATCTGTATCTCTCTCTTTTTACGTTATATAAGGAGAGACAGAAAAAATCATTCTGTCTCTCCTAAGTCCTAACTAACATAGAACCAATTACATGACTAAAATATTCATTTCTTAGAAAAATATATACTTAAATACTTAATTAAATAAAATTGATCTTAAACTTCAATTATGTATTTATTATATTTCAGCTAATCAAAGGCACATTGGAATGCTTCGACACGAATTTTGCGTTCGGCGGTGAACAAATTTTACAAACTGTCGATATATTGGAGAAAGAGCTGGCCTCTAGAGGTATGTGGAATTTAAACAACTTCCATGTTCCAGTATGTGGAATTTAAACAAGTCAGGGTAACTTACTTTTACGGATTTTTAATCGGTGCGCTAGCCACTAACCAATAAAAATATTATACAATGTTTTTAGGGTTCCGTATCCAAACGGTAAAAACGGGACCCTATTACTAAGACTTCGGTGTCTGTCCGTCTGTCTGTCTGTGTGCCTCCAGGCTGTAATTTAAGAACCGCTATAGCAACACTTCTGAAATTTTCACAGATTGTGTATATCTGTTGCCGCTATAACAACAAAATATACTAAAAACAAAATAAATTACATATTTAAGGGGGGCTCGCATACAACAAACGTTATTTTTTTGCTATTTTACTCGATATCAATAACGGCAATACTAGGCACTTGAAATATTCACGAAATACTCAGTTTTATTTGTACTTTTATAATTTATAATAAAATTTAAATAAATGAAATAATTAAGGGGGCTCCCATACAAAAAACACAATTTTTAGCCTATTTTTGCTCTATTGTGGTATGGAACCAGTGTTGCCAGATTTTTTTTTGCCAAGTCGGGACTTTGGAAATTTTTAAGTGAAAATTCTTCCTTCTAAAGCGGGACATAGTAAAAAAACGTATATAAAATCAATTAAGCTTAGAACAAACCTACGCGTCAGTGACGGAGCGTCAAGTTGCGTCAAGTTGTCAAATGTGTTTTTTGTATACAAAACACACATTTGACAACTTGACGCTCCGCTTCGCAGTCGCCTGGTCGCGTAGGTTTGGCCTAAGCTTAAAAGTTTTCGAATTTTTATATTACGTTACAACAGATAGCAAAAGTAGCCATAGAAAATTCACCACTCTATCTCCCACACTCTCATCTTCATTACGCACCTTTCTTTCTCAGCACGCTGCATGTACGTTCGAATTATCCCCGAAAAGCGGGACATTTAAATATGATTTAAAAATCGGGACGTCCCGCCGAAATCGGGACGTCGGGCAACGTTGTATGGAACCCTTCGCACTTGGCCAATTTTATTTTTTGTCTAGTAAATTTTGTAACTTATATCACTTAGATAACACACATAATATTTGTACAGTAGCGCATCTATTGTGTAAATGTTTTTATTAGTAAGGACTAAGAAGAAATAGGTAAATCTCTACGAATAATAAAAACTAAGGTAAAATAATTCCCATACTTCAATCGTTTTGAATTTGGTTCTCAAGGTTCTCTTCGCACACTAATATAATATTATGGCAATAGCTACGAAGCACTACATTCGAATTGACAAAATAAAGCTGTTGACAATGATTGTCACTTCTATAATTACACAAAATTCTTGCATGTATTTGGGTCTCTTTTTGCATAAAGTATGCATGTATTCAGGGTCACATTTTGTAGAATCGGAACAAATTTTTTGACACAGTTTTCCTTAGTTTTTATTATTCGTAGGTAATAATCCTCCATAATTCTTTAATCTTAATATAAAAATTTACAAAAGGAGCAAAAACGGGCTAGTGGCTAGTTCCCATTGTTAAGCACTCAATACAACTCCTTTGCTCAAAGTGCCTCTCGTTTACTTTACCAGGGTTGCCATGTAAAATTATTTTATTGTCATTGCCATTTTTACTCAATACATCCCAAATATTTTCAGGAACAAATTACTTCGGTGGGGACACGCCGGGCATGTTGGATTACATGATATGGCCGTGGGTGGAGAGGCTGTATCTGCTACGTTGTATCAACCAGGCTAAATTTGAACAGAAGCGGGCCGTTTTCCCGAATTTTGTAAGTATTTAGACTTTACTCAACACACCTTCTTTGACTAGCATTTAGGTAACCCTGCAGGCTTAACATGACAACATTAGAAACAGGAAAGAATGGACTTACTGACAGATTTTAGTGAGAAAATGGCGGATTTCCTTTATCTATCTGTCACTTTGTCTATTCTTCCGTAGAAAGAGTCAGTTTCTATGGTGACCATGATAAGCCTGTTGGTATATGTTTACCCCCTTCCTCATAAAGATGTCTTTCCTGTCTTTATGTCATGTGCCTTTTAAAATGTGCCAGAAATAGGCCTTGTTATTTGTTGTGAAAATATTTTTATTAATAAGGTGTTTAAAATTTATAGCTGTAAGTGAAATATTAAATTTCAATATTTTAGGCTGACTGGGGTGATCAAATGCAGCTAGACCCGGCTGTAAAGAAGCTATCACACGCACCCATGGAGTATTTGGAGTATTACAAAAACGCCCGAACAAACTCCCTAGAGTTTTATGTTTAAGTAGTCGACCAGTCTGTTCATATCCAGAACTCATAAGCAATTAATGTTTTTACAAAAATGATGAAGTTACAGTGATACTTACTAGTTACTACAAAAATTTTAGAGACTGCACGTTTTTTATCATAATATTTTTTTTGTAATATCCGAAAATGCGAATTCGAAATTAAAAATTAAAGCGCCATAGGCCTTAAAATATGCTTACAAGTTACAATACAAATTTAGGTAGGTTTAAAGGATTTATTCTCAGAAGACATACAGTCACTTATACAACATGACTGGTGAGACATGATCAATACTTAAGGAGAGTACTCGGTACTCGATTCTCGTTATAATTATGTAATAAAATTAGGTACTTACTTCATTTTTGACCGAATTTCCCGAAATAAATGAATCATGGACACTTAGTAAATTACGCGGCTAGGCAAGTAGGCATACTATACGGCTGGCGCGGCGGCGTGTTCCACCAAAGAAACATATGCGTTGTCCATGCGTTGGGTAAATAATTATTTAACTTTAAACTACATTTACTCGGTGATCAATTATTAATATTACTTTTTTTTCCACCTAATATAATAACCAAATATCACGTCCTCGAGTATTGAACATGTTTCACCAGTCACGCAGTAAATTCGGCATACTTATTTAACGAAATCTCATTAAAATGTGATATTTTTACTCTGGCAATACTATTATAAAAAAGTACCTTGATTCTTGAAATTTCTGAACGACAAAGCATTTTCCTTTCTGAAATTTGTGGTTCCGTTACAATATTGTGTTCATGTTTTTCCGAAAAATTATATACTTATATTTTATTATACTTTTTAGCATTTTATTATTATTTATTATGAATTTCATATAGAAACATTTAAAGCGCACAAATGTAGTCAGAGTTTTTTTTTGCAAAAGGTATTTTAGGGTTACATGGTAACTTTATATTAAGGAACTATAAGGAACCCTTAACTTTTTTCTGTCCGTCCGTTTCCGACGCCCTTCCTTGATAGTTGCGGTATTTTTTAAATAAATTAAGTTTAAATTAAGTAATTAATTTTGGTTTCAAGTAAGTACTTATTTAAATGATATGGTTATTAATTTTGCAAATGGGTATTGATATCTTTAATATTATTATATAATATAATTAAAGTAGGTACCTACCTATATGTAACAAATGTTGTATAAAATAAGTTATTCAGACACTAAAATACTATAAATTAGAATTATATTAATGATGAATCCTACAATGGCTCTTTACAGAGCCTCAGTCTCAGTTCAGAATATTATTATTAAGTAGTTATATCATGCTGAGTTAACTTATGGTAAAAAAAATTGTACTCAAAAATATAAATATAAGTAATTAATAACTCCAATATAACCTTAAGCAGGTATTATCAGATTTTCAACAGTTTACGCAATCTTCTACAATCTACAAAATAGGATTTGCTCTACCATTTATGTAGGTTTTTATTACGTACTCGTAAGTACTTGCTGTAAGGTTCATTTAAATGTATTAAAAATAGGATATATTTTATAATATTGAAATAACCAACAGGTTAATGTCACTATGTGCCTATTTATATTATGTATCAATATTATAAACACTTGCTATTTATATGAAATTTCTTTCCCTCAAAAATAAAGTTACCAACAAGTCATATATTGGATCTTAGATGTAAGGAAAATAGTTTAAGCTTAAATTGTAGACACAAACTAACATTCTGTTAAAACGCATTTTATTAAATAAAAATATTGTTTTCTATCTGCCAGTGGTTTCTCGTAATAAACTCAAGTTTGCAAATATTATACATGTTTAACATAGATGCTACGAATAAAAATCGGCCAAGTGCGAGTTGTACTCGTGCACGAAGGGTTCCGTACCACTACAGAGCAAAAACAGGCTAAAAATTGTGTTTTTTGTATAGGATTATCTATATATTAATACGTGAATCAAAAACTTTGTATCCCTTTTGACGAAAAATGGGGAAACGTAGGTGAATGAAATTTTGCACAGTTATAGTTTATATTATGGTGAAGGAGTGCATCGAGCTAATATTATTTTGAAATTATGCTTATAACATACATTTTTTTAATAAATAAAACATTACACACACTACAACACACACACTAGGAAAAATGACAGATTCTTGAGTGACAAGCCTATACATACGAATCATTACTCTTTTATTTATGGTTGAAGTCTGTTGACAACAAGGTGACAAATTAAAAATGGATTATAGTTTTTTTATTGAATCTTAGATAGGTACTATGAGACAATGCTTATACGGCTAGTCTGAGATCAGCTGAGTCCCAGAGACAAGAGTTGAAAAAAAATATGATAAAGTCAATATTTTTTTGCAAAATATAGGTAGTAGTCCTAAGTCGTTGAAACTAAGGTCGAATTTCGACCATTGGGCGATCTCTAGTTAATCATTAAAGTACAAATACGCTGAGTATTTTGTGATCATATCAAGTGCCTATGTGTTGCCATTATTTATATCGAGCAAAAAATAGCCAAAAAATCACGTTTGTTGTATGGGAGCCCCCCATATTTAATTTATTTTGTTTTTAGTATTTATTGTTATAGCGGCAACAGATATACACAATCTGTGAAAATTTCAGAAGTGTAGCTTCGATAGCGGTTTCTGAGTTACAGCCTGGAGAGATACAGACGGACAGACACGTAAGTAAGTAATAGCACAGTAATAGGGTCCCGTTTTAACCCTTTGGGTACGGGACCCTAATAAAAAGCAGCTTGATCTAGCACAGCAAGTGGTATTTATCTCATTCCGAATCTGACGTCTGTAATCTAACAATTTTTCCGAAATGTACTCAAAAAAAGCGACCAACGATCGCGAACACCGCCAAAAGTTCAAAACGCAGCCGCGTCAGGCCGTCTCGACCATCTCAACCTGTTCTGAGATCTCAACCAATGTCTCGACAAGCAAAGAATATCTGAAAATCACATCAGGTGCGGAGCAAGCACGTAAATACTTGACTCACGCATCAAGCAAACATTGTAAACGGTCAATATGCTTGAAGCGAGCAAAAATCTACGTGTTGCCGCCAAGCAGCTTGTTCGTCTTGGAACCCCTTACATAATACTTTAAGGGTGTCTGGAAGTGAGAAGCATTTTACTAAATCCACTAACTTGACTGATCGACTGCGCTGACGATTTGCTAAAACTTTAGATTTACGATTTTGAATTAATAATACAGTAATTTTTACACGAATATTTTTTCCCGCCTTTTATCTATCAATGATTTATTTAGTGGCAGTCGAATAAAAAAAAAAGAAAAAAAAATCTACAAATTGTCAATGTCAAAGTGACGTAGTGACAGTTAGCCAACATATACTACCGTATTTAAACTAGTAATCTGTGATTAGCCAAGGTCGAACGAAAACATGTCAGTTTGTTGAAAATATATCAAGAAGTGCGAATAGAAATTAATTTATTTTAAAGTGAAGAAAACATAAAATCGTACAAAATGCCTCTAATTCGTTCCGCCAGTTACAGTTTATTTATCGAGATCCTTATTCGAATCGCTCTTCTGTCTGCTTTTTGGTAAATTCTGTCCATATGTTAATAGTTTTTAACTTGATCATTATCTTTTAGTAAAATATAACAGTTTCCTATCATAAATTATATGTAAATAAAGTGATAACCATTCCTTCCATTACTAAATACATATAACCACATAGTTAAGAATCCTATCTGATGCTTTTTGCAGCGTTAACATTACGTGGCATCTTACTAAACAAAAAAAAAAGTATAACAAAACAAAATTTAGCTGTTTTCGTATTTATTTATGCAAACTCACCAAAACCGAAACTTAATTATGGATGAACTGCATTTAAAGCTATTAATTATTCTTATAGTTAGCATTTTAATTACCTAGTAAGTATAATATGAAAATAAAACCACGGTTTTCAATGTACGCAAGTCGCACTTATTATTTTTTTGAATAAAATATGTTACCATAATATAAGTAAACTCCTTTGAGGCTTATTCACACACTTTCTTACAGTTACATGGAAACAATGACACCCTTCATCCGAATAATACCTCCATCAGAGATGGAGATGAACTGCAAGTATCCGAGACATGACTCCTATGTGCCTGCTGGCATGTTGTGGTCTATTGTTCTGTCGGTTCCATGTATACTGTCACTAATAGCTTGGGCTGCGTGTAATGATTGTAATGATGCTCTGGAGGTAAGTGTAAAATATCTAAATAATAATAATAATATAACTTGTATATAAAAAATTGAACACAGGCAAACAGGCAAGTATTCAACAAGTGAACCACATTAACCCATCAATCCCCAAGCGGCAGCCGGCTGCCACATAACAATTGAAAATCTATAGTAGCTGATACCCACGATGGAGGTGTTAAACATAAAACATTCTCTTTTGTTATCAATAACAGTGAGTGCAGTAGTTTTTCCACATATCAAAAGATAACAGGCCAAAAATTATTTCCAAATGACATGGTACTAACACAGTCAAATAATTTTTGTCTCAAAAATTAGTTTACATCTTGACAACATCTGTGGCTCAGTTGGTGGGCTGTTGGTAGCTCAAGCCAGGGGTCGCGGGTTCGAATCCTGCCGACGGAACAAAAAGTTTTCAAACTTCCTGGGTCATGGAAGTGTATTAAATATGTGTATCATATAACAAAAATCTTAAATATATGTATGGTATAACAGTATTAAATATATTTCTGTTGTCTGGCACCCGTAACACAAACCCTTCAGGGGCCAGACTGACATGGTGTTAAGTGTCCATAGATATTATTATTATTATTATCTTATATTTAATTCATATTGTAATCCCTACTAACAAGACTATTATAATTTTGTACTAATAATAAACCTTTCCTTCTAGTTCCTCCTTGCATGGTCTCTTTCTCTGGGAATCACAGGGGTTCTAACAGACATGGTTAAATTGATAGTTGGTAAGTTTTTAGTTTGAATAAATCCTGTTCATGTATAGTATATAAATTATTTTATTAAATGACATTGCAGTACCCACAACTAGCACCACAATCCTGCATCGCACTTTCAAAGTTTTTGACATCGCCAAGATATATACAATATCTAAAATGACATGCTGATTGCTGCCTGGCTAAGTATGCTATCTCGCTCGGTCAGACCTAAAAACTAAATTTTTGAGCTTTTATAAAAATGTATTTCTTTTTCAGGGCGGCCACGTCCAGACTTCTTTTACCGTTGCTACCCAGACGGTATAGAAATAGATGACCAGCGTTGCACGGGTGACTTGGCTGATATCATTGAAGGGCGGAAATCATTCCCGAGTGGACACAGCAGTAGTAAGTTGTCAATGACTGTACACATTGTAAATAACATAGAGTACATTTTATACTAGACTACTTAAATTAGGCATTCGCTGAATGCACATGCTAGTCTAATATCAAGCAGCAAAACAATGCAGTCATCACTTTATCGCGAAAACAAGTTCATTTAAGGTAACTAATGAAAGCTTATTGACACTTGGGGCGCCAGAATTTTCTGGGCTGTACTCTTGTTGGTATATGATCTGAGTAACCCTTTTAGCCAAACTGAGTAAGTCAACTAACTATGAGCTGCAATATCTGCAATGTAAACTATGTCAGTATCAGTAACCAATTTTCTGAATATATTTTACTTTTCATAATTTGAAAATGGCTGCAGTTTCTGAACTCACCGCTAAAATAAAAAAAAACGCTCTTATTATTTAAACAATATTTTTATCAGTTTTACCTTATGTAAAAAAACCTACTAGGTCTCCATAGACCATAACGCTCAAGTAACTACACGAATAGCATTCTGGGCTCCCCTACTATAAAATAATGTTGTTTCTTATGACGCTCATGCATGGCACTGTATCTTTTAAGTTGGTGGTATGAATTGTAAACCAGGCCTGTTCACACCCTATCGGAATATAAAATTAAAGCCTACGAAATTAGAGTTGACGACAAAACCTTTGTTTCGTGATAAATATGATTATTATATAAGCGGATGTACAACCCTGGCGGTAGGGCTGTCGCTACATTGTGAGTATTTTTAGGACTACGCGGATCTCGTAATTTTATCCTAAGTATCAACTATATAAGCCTAGTAAAAATGCATACGGCCAACGCTACACGTCTCTTTCTCTTGCGTGTTAAACCTCTTTCTAAACCTGTTTCTCTTGCGTGTGTGTTGTGTGTTTTAAATTTTTTTTTTCTCCCTGATTCACAATTCGACTTGGATTCGGAAACTTCGCGCACGGCATTGACCGCGCGGTAAAGTTTCCGAATCCGTGTCGAACGGGAATCGTGAATCGCTTTATAGCAAACTGAACGGGAAACGGAACGGGAGCGTCTGCAACGCGAAACTGGTGTGCGCGACTATGGTGCGAACAGTAGATTATTCCCGCTCTGCCGATGCGAACGTCCCGCGTTGCAGACGCTCCCACTTCGTAGTCGCGTAGGTTTGGCCGAAGCTTTAAGTTTCATAACTAAATAGTAGTGATATCCTCCAGTATCGTTCTGCTCGCTGGGTATAGCCAGCGTGTGGATCTGCGGTCGGCTGGGCGTGGTGTCCCGGCGGCGCGGCTCGGCGTTCCGCGTGCTGTGCGTGCTCGCGCCCGCCATGCTCGCCGCCTGCATCGCGCTGTCCCGCACGTGCGACTATCACCATCATTGGCAAGGTGTGTACTATCACAGAATTTGATGCATATGCAGATGGCGAACCTTCGTAGTTTGGTCGCGTTTTGTCAAACCCAGCAGATAGATGAATAATCATAAAGTTAATATACCTAGCGGAATAGAGCAGCAATCTCTTGTACTTACCTAATTCTTTCTGGTAATTCTTGTGTTGTTATTAACTCTGGCTATGTTTTGTCCCTTGTATGTTAAATAAAGATGTTTTTATTTATTTATTTATCTCTAGCTGTCAGACGAAACCGAAATTATTACTTCGATCACAGTTTCCAGGAAATGCTATTGTATTCTATTGTTGTCGCGATCACCGGTGCTCTTATGGGGCTTGAAGAATTAATTTACGCCCGTGTGTAAAAATTTGTTTACGTACCAATACACTTGCAAAAAGCATCTTTCTAATGCACGGGCCGCACCTGCGCAGTGCTTCGTGCTTAAAACGATACCATTGGACGATCTGCGTGTATCGTCCAATGGTATCGTCAACGTGCTGATAAGTGCCGGCTGGACGTCAAACAGATGAAAAAAATTGGTTCTGCTGTCATATATCACACGTCTCTTTTTACCACGCAGTGTTACCGATAGTGACATGTTTCTCTATTCCGCTAGGTATATTAACTTTATGCGATGCGATAGGGCCTGTAGACCCGTCAACTGCCTATGAATCAATGATCATCGTATATCAAGGAGGTCAGTAAAAATATTATACCTACATAATATTATAATAATATATTCTTAATTCTACGCTTCGAATTTTTTTTTAGCGGGAGCATGCCTATTTTAAAATAACCCCCAATTTTTTCCATCACATTAATTATTCTCAGTGATTGCGCATTGAGTATAGAAAACGATATTATAAAACTAATAATAATATTATATTTTCATCAATTCAGTTTTCGTCCTTATTGGCGTACTTAATTTATCGTAATTAATATTATTTCCAATAAATGTATTTTCAGATGTCCTCGTGGGTTCCCTCCTGGGTCTATCCGTCTCCGTGTTCTGTTACCGCCAGTACTACAACCCGCTGTCTTCCGAACTCGCCGGTGTCCCCTACGTAGTGTCAAACGTCACAGCCAAGCATTTCAACGGGAAACCGGACATAAGTCCCACCAAGGACCAGAAATCCGAAGCCACTCCGCTACTGGGCAGAAAGGAAGATAAGTGGATTTAACCTATTAGTGTTATTTTTAAATATTTTCTAAAATCTGAAGCACAAGACAGCCTACAGTTCGACAAGGCTTTATTTGAACGTGGGTGACATTGACGGGAGCGCTGCCGGTAAAGGAGAACTGTCAAACACATGTCAAAAATGACGTTTTTGTATGATAGAAGCGTTTAGTTCCTTTTCTCGCCACATTCAAATAAAGCCTTGTCGAACTGTAAAATTGGCTTTAAAGGTTAGTGGGACATATCAGATCCAGTAGAATTTTTAAATAATAAGTATACAAAATACGAATTTTATAAAATTATTATTTGACTGACAAAATTGGCTACCAAAGAAAAATTTTAATTAAGTATGTATGAATTAAAAAAAACGGAATTTTAATAAAATTATTATTTGACTGATTAGATTGGTACCAAAAAAAATTATTATGCATTTTTTTTTTTTACTGGATCAAGACTTTGTTAGGAGGAATTAACAAGTTTAATTATATTAATGAATGTTATGACTAACCTTCGTACTAATAAAAAATACACCGTGAATAAGCTATACAACGTTTTGTCTTTCTCTTTCGACTGGCTTTTCCAATGTGTTAGACAAGGACAAAACACTGTAGGTATAGCTTATTCAGTGTATGATATTTTTTTATTTGTAAGGGATTAAGTGTTAGTTCTCTAATTCGATAATAATTTATTTATGATGTATTAATTTTGGCTTTGTTTCTTGGGTTCCTTTTTATTGTGTTATTGTTGTAAGTTACATTTTTTATAAGACTAATCAGGTACAGACTTCTGTGTAATATTTATTGAGGTAAACGGTTTTTCAAAAAATTTCACATTTTGAATCTATTTTGATGTGAGACAGCCGACAGGGCAATACTGTGCATAGTTGCCCTATAAAACTTAAAACTTCCACAGTTCTGCCGTCTACAAATTAATAACAATCAATAATGCAGAGTTTTGTGTTTTATATTATGTCTATGAACGTTTATATTATTTATTAGGAATTAGAACCCAGTCATTAAAATATAGATATACAGTGATTTTTCTAAACAAAAGATTATGTCGTTTCTTTTAAGTTTTAACTGTTTTGAACATTTTGTTGTTTCTACTTTTAATATTTAATAAATTATTAGTGTCTAGACTCTAGTATGTAAGTTTATGTTATATTTATTGATATTTTTAGATTTTTATTATGGACATACCCCATTAAAAATATTTACTTAATAGTTAAGCTATACAATGATTTGTCTTTGTCTGATAAGTAAGGAGAGTCCACTCACAGAAAAGGACAAAACATTGTATAGCGCAGGGGTTCCCAAACTTTGCGCCGTGAGTTGATCATCCCTATCCAAAACCACAATAATTATTATAAAATTATAATATTATTTATGTAAAGCAGGTAGATGATTAAATATTTGTTTTTTTATTATTTACCTCATTTATCTGCTTAATCTCGTTTAAGATGTTTACTTATGTATCTTTATTGAATAGCTATAGTAGGGGAGCCCAGGGTGCTATTCGTATAGTCACTCGAGCGTCATGGAGACATAGTAGGTTTTTTAAATTAAGTAAAACTGATTAAAAAAAAATAAGAGTGTTAATTTTTATTTTAGCGGTGGGTTCAGAAACGGCAGCTATTTTAAAGTTATGAAAAAGAAAAAATATTCAGAAAATTGCTTATTATAACAATATATAATCTTGTTATAATACAAGATTTTAGACAACAAGGACTAAATCATTAAGTTAAGTGCAACATAAAATAACTGCGAAGCTAAGTTAGGAAAATATGAAGCTTTTTTTTTAATGTCCCTACAGGCTTACCTAGAGTCTGGCTAGCGAAAGATGAGACTGGAAAAAGGCGGTAAATTCAAAAAATCTACGTATGGCAACCTTGTCTATAGTCGGAATTTTAGTTTTGATACTTGATTATTTATGACAATAATATTATATTTTAGTTTGGATAACTCATTTCCTGAATAAGTTTATTGTTGTTTACTTAAATTTTATTTTGCAATACATTTCATTGTGTTTTGTTTTTGACGAAAACTCTTGCATGTTTTTGTCGGAGTATTAAAACTTCTTCTTTAATACTTACCGTACATCATGAAATATATTACAAAATATAATTTAACCAAACAATTACCTTCATTTTCTTAAACTTAAAATTGTCACTACTGTTTCTAAGTTTAAATATAATTTAATTTAAATGTTAAATAATTTCCTATAATATTATATTATTACTCGCAAGCATCATAGATTGTATTAATTATACTGAAATATGTTAATACATACTTGTACATGCCTGAAACTAATAACCCCCCCTTGCAAGTTGATTAAAAACCAAGGATTTAGGGGAAATGAAAAAACAACACAGAAAATCAAAGGTTGCGGATTTTTTTTCGCATTTTATATAAACATTCGACAGGTTTTTTTTATAAAGTTTATTTACAATTGACTAAAATAGGTGTCATTTTGTTTGACAACTTTTTGCCATCTTGTTGGTAGGGACACGATCCCATTGCTATAAAAATTTTGGGGCTTCTGATGAAAAAACTGCGACAAGTGGTTTTGGCAGTCCTCTTGTGATGTCAACCTGATACTGCCTAAGGAATCCTGCAGCGATTGAAACAGGTGGAAATCTGAAGGTGCAAGGTCAGGACTATACGGCGGATGCATTAACACCTCCCAGCTAAACTCCCGTATTCACACGCCTTTATTTATGTGGCCTTCTTTTTTAATCCTTTTTAGGGTACAAATACTGACATCTGAAAATATGTTCATAAATAAAGTTAGCATTCAATAGAAGGTTGCTTTCAGGTATTTCTTTTGTAACGTTAGGGTCTTACCGGTCTAAGAAGAAATCTCATCAGGGAACTGATTTTGTCTTTAAACACTCTTCTTGGAACATAATATCACATAATTTATTTATGCTTGATATTTTAACTTGCATAACTGAATCCTTTGCATCATTCATGTCACCTGCAAAACAATAAATTCAATTACATGATAAATAATAATGATTTTAATTAATTGTAATTGAAAGTATCAAAATCTTTTACCTGTACTTGGGATATTTCATGTAAACAATCTTGTTTTTGTTTAAAAATTGCATCCTTTTCACTTCTTTTGTTCGTATTTACTAATCATAGCTAAAAGCAGTTTTCGCAAATCTCTTTTCAAAGTTTTCATCACTTTTAAATTAGAAAATCACGTAAACCACAGAAATATTTTTCACTTTGACACATAAATAACAGATGCTATAGGTGACACTGACGTTAATGACAGTGTTACCATAATCAGTTTTGGGATAAAAAGCCAGTCTCATCTTTCGCTAGCCAGACTCTAACCTTTGAATCGTCAGTGCTTTATATGGAAGCTGCTTTGGGGTAAACGTAAACATCCCCTAGGCCCTATCTTAATCTGACAGATCCGATGACATTTCAATATTCGAAAATAACTTTTTTTACTCACCACGTGAGAAATCTGATTTCTATACCATGACTATACACACGTCGGAAGCCTATACAAGCTTAATCTGACACGTTCGAGCTTGTCGCGAAATCCCCACTTCCCCTCCCTAACTACTAGCTAGGTAAAGTAGGGCGCCGTGACAAAATATTGTGACATGCAACCGCGCCACAGGCTGAAAAAGATTGGGAACCCCTGGTGTAGCGTAAATATTTGTGTAACCTTTTTTATAAGTAATATTGAATGTTTGTGATAATAATTGTTGTTGCTAAAGTAACTATTAATTATTAAATATAGAATGTATATTTATATTGACGTATATTATAATGCTTTAAAGTATTATTTAAACTACATTCCTTCCTGAAGATATAACTGTATTTAGTTAAGTCATAGTAAAAGGAGGGGAAATAAGTTATCTTCATACAAAGGCACCGCGCGCGGCTTGTATGTGTGCGCCATAGTATCAATGCGTCGCCACGTACGGCACACACGCATTGATGCTATGGCTCACACATAGAAGCCGCGCGTGGTGCCTTTGTATGAAGATAACTTACTTCCCCTCCTTTTACTGTGGTTAAATGTAAGAATGTACTTACTTAATTATTAAATGTTCCAACCATTTCCAACCAAGTGTTGTGAACACCATATTTTTAAACACAATTTACCTATCAGTAAAATAAAATAGAACATAGGTACAAGTACTTATACATAATACAACGTGTCATTTTAGTGGTTGATCTCTTGCAGCAGAACGAGTTACCTATAAATAATAACTACCGAATCATGCAATTTTTTTTTTAATAAAAAATATTTTGTATGACGTATTATGGTAACTTTATGCCGATAGGTACGAGCGGCTGCTATGACCCGGCCGCATTTTATTTATGATTTGAATAAAAAAACTTCACAAATATATTATACTACTAAGATATAGATATAGATCATTTTACTGCGGAAAAACAACCATTAATATGTCACGTAGTAGATACCTATACTGTAAGAAAAGTGTTGACTATCGCTTTAAATTATCTATCTACTGATAATTTTATAAGTTAGAAGGCATGTTTATAATTATTAGTAAGTACTCGAATATGTACTCGGGATAGATTGCGGCGTTGGCGGCTACACCGCGACGACAGCAAATAAGCAATATGTAACTGCCAGCGCGACTATCAAATAAATCATTACATATCTACATTTGCTTGTAATCTTGCCGTGTAGCCGCCAAGTTGCGGTAGGTTCTATCGTACCCGCAACTCTGCCTTAAATAAATCAAGTTAATAAAGACGTAAAAACTAAGAAAAACAATAAACCTTTTTCAACATGGCGGGTGACACGGTAGCCGTGTCATCTACTTCTATGGCGTATGACACGGCTCACGTGTCACGAGAAAATTGTATGCCGCCACGACTGAAAGTCTTCAAAAAGGTGCGCCGCATTGAATCGGTTAAGCGAGGAGTGGAGCACCATGGGGTTTAGTGGGTAGACTACGTAGGAGTCCCACATACCCCGGCCGATATCCCCAATTTGCCGGGGTAAAAAAAAGCCACCAAACCACGCATTCGGGCGCATACAAATTCAGCCTTAGAGAAACAAAATGCAGTCCCACGAGGCTGTTTTGGCGCGTGGCCTTACTTAGAACTGCCGCCGCCCACGCCATACTCAGTCACATCCATACTAATATTATAAATGCGAGAGTGTGTCTGTCTGTCCGTATGTTACCTCATCACGCCTAAACCGCTGAACCGATTTTGCTGAAATTTGGCACAGAGATACTTTGAGTCCCGGGAAAGGACAGGTACATTTATCCCGGAAAATGTAGTTTCCGCGCGATAAACTAATTTTGGCGCAACAGAGTTGCGGGCGTCATCTAGTAAGATATAATTGTCACACAAACTATTGTCAATATTGTCCCAGTAAGGGCCAAGCCACAACACTGCGTCGTATCGCAAAAACAATCATTGAAAAGCAATGTAGTTTTTTGCAATGCGACGTCGCAACGCAGTCTTGTGGCCTGGCCCTATCATGTGGCACCTGGCCGTATTTAAAATATATACTTTTATTACTCACTTATAGCTCTAAACTACGATTACTCACTGGTCTCATTTTGTGAAAGTGCTGTTCTTGTCAGTCACATGTCACACTCCCATGGCAATATAGTCAACGTGCCAAAACATTCTTGTTTGTGGCAGTACATAAATCTATACAGGGTGTAACAAAAATAAGTGATAATACTTTAGGGTGTGTACGTGTTCCTTGTAGAGAGTTCACTGTGAAAGTAGCAGCGCTGAAAGACCAAAATTTTTTTTCACTTTTGTATGGGGAAACTCGTGAGGCTCAGGCCCTTGCCCATACAAGAGTGAAATTTTTTTTTCGTCTTTCAGAGCTGCTACCTTCACAGTGCACTCTCTACAAGGAACACGTACACACCCTTAAGTATTATCACTTATTTTTGTTACACCCTGTATATTATAGGTAATATTATTTATGATTTGCATTGAGTGTTCACAGTTCAAAAATGGCAGTTAAAATTTTGGCAAAATAGATTTCGTGTTGTTTTTTATTTTTATGTTATTTACCATAATATACTTATACTTAGGTTGTACTTAATTTATGCTTATTGGCTGTGTAATTCCAAATTTTATAATTTGCTTGTCATGCTCTAAAGTTCCTGTTTTTAACGATTTTGCTTAAGGTTTTTTACCATTGTTAAATTGTATTAAGTATTAAGCTTATGATGCTATTTATTAATACCTAAAAAAATATTCTTTATTAATGTCATAATCTTTTTATTGCTTGATAACATTTTATTTCGTTTTTTTATATCAAGTTTAAAATAAACATAAGATTTATCTGACCAAGTTTATTATTATTTTTAATAATATAATTGCATCAAGCACTATTTTTTTGCCGTCATTTGCATTAAAACTGTGAGGAATGTTAATAAACAATAATTATTGTGAACGATCTGGACTGGACTGTATTACATAGTACATGCATAATATTTTCAGCCACCATGTTTATTTTTAGGTCATTTAAATATTTTTATATGTAACCTATTTATTGTAATCGTGAAATAAAAACTATGAATGTTTAATATGATTTTCAATCCCGTTCCAGTTTTAAATGTTTTTGATTCTAAATTGGCGATTAAAATCAATCACTATAACATAAAACAAGTAAGATTTGGTATTTATAAATACACAATGCAAATAATAAGAATATTTTATTTTGAATTCATGTATTTAAAAAATATTACAATTACAGAAAAATTAAATTTGATTCACATATCACATAAAATTATACAAAATATTAATAAATTAGTCTTTGAACATTTATATCCTACGACACATCAAACATTGACTTACAATCAACAATTTATTTTATTACATTGGCATTGCATTAGCATTTTTAAAAAATGCAATTTAATTGTTACAATATCAATAATAACATTATTAAGGAATATTGGAGCTGGTGGCAATGTAGGTCTTTGATACAGAAGAAATATTATAGTTTGCAAATGAATCAAAGGGCCAAGAACTTTAATATTAATTACGGACCATTCGGTCACTGCCACCACTGCCAATTCTAATTTATAAATAAAATTACTGGGAATTTTAAATTTTAAACAATAGAAAAAAACTTAACTGTACTTTCATTGCTTAAAAATACTTCATTTTTCATCACAAAAATAAAAATTACCAAATAATTCTTTGTGCTTCTACAAAATCAGTCCATATAATTTCTTTTGTGAAGAATATGTATAATGTCACAATGTTCAATAATACATACAAAATAAACTCAAAAACAACAATCCTAAATGACGGTCTTATAAATCTTAATCTTAAAACTATGTATGGGACTAGAAAGTATCTTAAATCCACTAACTTTTGAAGACCTAAGACCACCGAAGCACAAACCGAATATGGTAAAAGGAAGGATATACAGTTCTGGTCTTTCAAATTATCGTACAGACTGAAGATCAGGAATATGTAAGCTGGAATTGTTGCATATATAGCATAATCATACTTTCCAAACCAACGATTCCATATGTAAAAGACATAGTGACGATTGTCAGCTAATAAATATGGATGAACAGTGGTATTGAAATGCACAATTATCGCCACGATAATTCCGAGCAGCAAAGCGAGAAGTTTGTTACTGAAAATTAACTTCATTGTTGATATTAGTTTAGCAATAACATACGGCAAGCCAAACACTCCATAAAAGAGCAAAAAGTACAGTACCTGGGGCAAATGAATAGTTGGTTTATGTGCTTCCTTATCCCCAACAACAATTGAGCCATTTATAAACATGAAAACAGCAAAGACCGATAATACTAGACACTGCTGCATAATAACACATGAGTCTTGATATGTAACAAACTTTGAAACCGTGAGGAAACTTGTTGTCACATGGTATTTCAAAGCTACAAAGGCATCATATAATCCATAATATCTTTTTAACTTTGACGAGTCTATATCTCTTGCGATAGGAGATCTTTTGCTAACTTTGGCTCTCGTGAGATATGAATTGCCATACACCCTGGAACTCCTTATGAGGATATCTAATAACTTATGCCCCAGAACCATCCCCACCCACACAATATTAGTTTGTCTCATGATAACACTACATAGACCAAATATAAAAATGAAGATTTTGCTTCTGTTATTGAGGCATAATCGTGAATAAATTAACAAAAACGTCAAGGACAGGGTATCAGTGTAGTAGACATGAGAAAAGAAGTACAGAGGAGGCAAAATTGCAAGATTGACAGCTTGTAACACAATTTTAAATTGACTTTCAGTATTATTACCATAAATGAATTTCAGTATAGATGAAAAAATTGCAAGATTTAGACATGAAGCAATTAAATTGACAAATCTTAAGTTGTAAGAATTACATTCTAAGTACATGCCTATCGGTGCGCTGAGTAGGTAAAGACCAGGAAGAGTTGTTATTTTGGGGTCCCAGTGACTGAAGTTTCCATTGCAGTATGTTAGGCCTTGTGGAATATGGAACAACTCGTCCACAACAATCAAAATAGTTTCATATATTTTATCAAAAACTATCTTGGATATCACGTAGTAGACTCCCACAGTGGACAGTAGTATAAAATAGTATTTTGTTGATAGTTTCATTTTCTGTAAAGAGAAACTAAAGTAAGAACTTGTTTAGAAACGGAGATCGACAGATTGAACAAAAAACTAAGAAGTTTAACATCATTTTATATAATTTAATCACAAAAATATAGGATTGCACTTTTGGTCAATCAACACCAAGTTATACTTACAGCTTAAGAACATCCTATTCCTGAATATATTACAGTGTGCGTAGGTAACGTTTATTACGTCTGTTAGATACTATAAACACATTAAAATTTTATTTTAATCACATAGAAGCACATAAAAGTATTCAAAGTATTTTTCAATATTTTCGATGGCGGCAATCAGCATTCGGCATTTTTGACATATAAAAAAATATTGACAAGACATTTTTTTTTTTATATCTATGTCAAAGCAGTCAAAGACCAAAGTCCAAAGATTTGATTTCATAGTATAATCATTTGTCAATTTGATTATGTATATTGTATCCTGGACAAATTATTTTTGTTTTTCCAGTGGAACAGTATTATCGTAGTTTTATTTTATTTTTTCTTTTCTATTTTTCAAAACGTTAAGCTTTTATAAGTTTGTGCGTTTTATGATGATATGCGTGACACATTATAATTGACAATAGTAGGGAAGTTACCTAACAAAAATTAATCGATAGTTTAAAAATATCGAATCACTTCGTAAAGGAATTGCAATCGAAATTATCGATTTCGTACTGACATTTCAGTGGTGCCGGCGATTTAAGATGGCCGCCCTTTTTTATCGATTTGATTTCGATTCAACAGAGTCAATCTCTATTGACATAAGTTCCGTTTCATGCATATTATGACATTTTTCAAATGTTTTCGTAACAATAATTTTATACTCCTATTTCACAGTTAATATTTATAATTTTTATTAATAAGTTAGCATTTAGCATCTTTTCATTTTTATTCATTTACAATTAAAGGAAACATATTTTGTTTTTGCAGATGGAATATAATTTATTACATTTTGTTTTTTTTGTTTTCTTGTAAAAAAAAACCGTAGCAAGGAATATGAGAAGTATCACCCATATGACATATCATCATAAAACGCACATAACTATAAAATTTAAATGACATATTTTGCAAACACGTGTCACGTACCTACGCGGTACGTCTTTAAAAAAAAGAAACGTCATTTTCCAACCGTCAACGGTATTTTGATTTTTCAAATGCATTAAGCAATACAAAATGTGATGAAACAAAATATTTATACCATAAAATGGAAGCAAATAAGCTTTTAATGAAACTAAAAGCTCGTGGAGTTGAAAGTGACGACACTGACTTAGTGAAAGTTTACGCTCAATATAAGGATATAATTAGCACCTTACCTTCCAAGGACAGGACACCGTTTTCTTTGAATATTTTGTGTATTTTATGCAGGTAACTTATTTTTGTAGATATGAAAACAAGACAGGTTACACATTTTTTCAGGAACCAGTGTAATGTAAATCTTAATCCATTTTTCAGAAACATTGAGAGGGTGCCATCATGGAGCAAAACTGTGAAGGACAAGGAACTTCTTATGTTGACAATAGAGTGTGTGAGAGAAGCCCGAGGGCTGGAAGGTGCAGATGAAGCTAAGGCACTGGCATATGTGTTCCACATACACAGGCACATCATTAGGAAGGTGTGCAATTATTTATTATTTAATTGTGGAAAAATCAGACACTTTTATTTTGTGTGCTGAAGGCAAGTCAAGTAGCCCTGATGTCACTGCGACCCTTGAGGATCTATTGTGAGTCCTTCGCATTAGAGTTCCGTCCAAAACCCAATGCTGCTTATAAATTGAACTATGTGGTTGGTGCCACGAATTTCCTCTGTGGATGAGTATTCATAGCGACCAAGGTGCCTGTTTCTACTCTGTAGTAGAGCAGGACAGTCAAGAAGAAGGTGTATAGGTGTCTAGTCCTCCTCCTCGCAGAGGAGACACAATAGCTAATATCTATTGTTATCGCCGGTGACCACTTGGGCTTTGAGGCATTAATGCATAACGCATTCAGAGCAGCAGCAAATGTGATCTGCTGTTGAAATTTTTAGCTTTGGTTGTGTGTCTGTCCATGGCATGTAGCTCCCAATTATGTGGTTCTTATCCAGTTTCTGTTTGATAAAAGTGTTCATTAAAGTTTTTTGTTCCAGGGTTCAAATGCTCCTCCAGAACTCCTCCTCAAGTTGTCTTACATGCCATTTGAAAAGAAGAAATTGATAAAAGAATATTTTAAGACATATTGGAACATTGTTGCCGATAGAATCACATACATAGAAAGATTAAAAACAAAATTATCCGTCGCCAAACTCTTGCCGGCTCTCTCACAAGACATTTTAAAAATTATCAATATATTTGAAGTAACACAGTTTTGCTCGAATGTCCTTTCCTATGTTGTTAAAAAGATGTATTTAATTTTTACTGACTCACCCAAAGAATTGAATGTTATATACCAAAATATTTTCCAATGTTTATCCAAGACTGAAGTAGAAAACTTTAAAACCTTATCCAACGAATTTACTATAGACTTGTATTATAAGTTTAGTGATTGTCTTTGTGTCGTTATAGAGAATGCATCAAAAATGAAATACAAAGAATTATATTTAGAAAATTTTGTACAGACATGTATATATGTGTTAGGTCATAGAAAGGATTTGTATGCTTGCTTTCAAAAGTTCTATTTGAGTTCATTCTGCTGTTTATTCAAGGAAAAGTCGAATGTTAGTGAAATTATGTTTTATAATCTCATCGATTTAAGCACATCAAGCGAAAATGAAAGCTACACTGAAGCAATGAAAGCGACCTATCCATTTTTATCTCAGTTGATAAGAATTTATATTGAGAGTGAAAAATTTAAGCAGAATGTTTCATCTGTAAAAGGATGTTTAGAGTTTATACTGTTTTTATTAGAGAAATTAAAAGATACAACACAGCTCTTGAAATGTGACGGATGTATCTTTAAGTCTGGTTTACATGATGCCCTCCGAGTATCATTTTTAACTAAATCTTTCATAACAAACGTGAACACAGAACATCTCGAGTCTATGCTACCCACTTACTATCTGATAGTAGAAAAACAGTACAAAATATTAGAGGAGTTAAAAGAAATGGGTTGTCCAAATTATTCTAAATGTTTCAAAAAATTACAAGCGGACATACACAACACCGCTATCTCGCTTCATCCCATGAAACAATGTGAATTTTCAATTAAACTATTCAATATATATTTGAAAAATGAAATAAGAGGACCAAAGGAAAGTTTAGACAGGAAGAGCATAAGCAGGGCTTTTTATAACAAAGGAATAAGTGAGCTGGATATGCAGTTGCCGGAGGAAGCTATGAAAAGTGCTTACTTGAGTATGATTTTCGCCTTGCCCGAATCTTTGAGTGCACAAAAGTATATGGATCTAGTGAATAACATTAAGTCTATGAATAGTTCGGAGGACGGAGGAAAGTTTGACAAGTTGAGATGTATGACGAGCTTAGATGTGTGTAAGGAAATCCTTAGTGATGAGCGACATGAACACTTGAAGCCGGTTATTCAAGATGTTAAGTTTTGGTAAGAAACTTTTAAATACTGGAATTTATATAGTATCCATAAATGAATAAAAATGTACTTATTATGTATGCAATATGCATACTTTAAATCACCAGCAATATGATGAGAAAAAGTTTAATTGTTTGTGTGGGTTTAGTAGGCACCAAAACTAGATCGACTTTTATGTAGTTTGGCTCAAACATAGAGTAGACTATGTATTTTGCTGTGGTCTACGCTGCTGCTTATTATTGCGACCATTTGTAAGGGTTTGCACTTTGCCAAATTTCTAATAGTTATAGTGCTCATCTTTTTTAGCCAACTATTGCTGTACGAACACAGAATGTACATGCAGCACTGGCCGTCTGTGAAACCAATATCTGGCGTTTGCAAATCTGTATGTCATCTTCTAGAACTACGGGAGAAAAGGGCAGACAGAGAAAAGTGGATTACAGGTAAAATAACTTTTAAGTGCTTTAGACTGTATTCACATTACGTCGCGAGCCGCGCGACTCTCTTTTGTATAGAAGTCGCGCGTCTGCAGCGCTGCTGCCGCACTGCTTCAGCCTTAGGGGATGAGGCTGTAAATTGGTCTGACTGTGACTTAGTGTAGTATAAAACTAAGAAACAGCACGTTTATCTGTGCATACATGATTACGTGTGTGCGCGCATGCTTCTTTTATTGGTTAAATTAATTGTTATTACTGGCCGTTTGTGTCCCACTGCTGGGCAAAGGGCCTCCCCTCTTTCCTTCCACAAGTAACCTTTGCTGTGTTTCGCCATTCTTTATCTACAGCGGCTAGTTGGTCGCGCCACCTAGTTAAATTTATTTGTTATATTTAATTAAATATTTGTCATTTCCAGAAGAAAAGAGGGAGTACATCTTGGAAGCGCTGTACGAAATTATATTGGACGCCACTAGAATAAGGAGCTTCGATGTTGACATATTCAAAGAGGTGGTTGTTCAGCTGCTGGAGAGATTTGAGCAGGAACCGGTAAGTCACCGGATTTATAGATAGGCCGTATAGAGCGTGGCCTAGGGGCGGTAGCATCCTAGGGGAGGAGGGACGTCTTAGGGGGCGGCAGATTTCGTATATGGGTCGGCGGAAATAAAGAATCCGTTTATCGCGCGAGAACCGTATATTTTTTCGGGATAAAAAGTATCCTATGTCCTTTTCCGGGACTCAATTATCTTGTTTTGCGCGAAGAGCTAAGAGACAGACAGACAGACACACTTTCGCATTTATAATATTAGTATGGATAGGTATAGATAATAGACATAAGATACTATTGTCTATTAGAAGCCTACATTTAAAATCCATATTACTGTTCCAGCCGCACACTATAGACCACAAACTTGTGAATGCGGTTGTGATGTTTATGAAGGCGGAAATGGACCTTAGTGCTATGGCCGAAGAACATGACTGGAATACCGACGTAAGTGTTTACGAAAACGGCTGCAAGTTGTTATTTGTATACTTTTAAACGTTTTGACAAACTCTGTGGCTCAATGGTTGAGTGTGTGGGAACTCAAGCCAGTGGTCATGGGTTCAAGAGAAACAAAAAGTTTTCGATTTTCCCGGGCCCTGGATGTGTATAAAATATGTGTAATAACTTAATAAGTATGATATAAATACCATATGATATGAATAAAAATCTTAAATATATAGATTATAGTATAAAAGTATTAAATATATTTCCGTTGTCTGGTACGCGTAAAACAAGTCCATAAATATTCTAATTGCAACAGAAGTAGGTATGTAAGTGCATTTTCTGACGACGCGGTAGAGTCTATACTGCTAATCGCATTTGAGTTTGACCAATCATTCAATCAATCAATTACCTGCAATGTGTCATCCATATCAACATTTTGATATTCCAGGTTACAATATTAGACCCAGATAAAGACGAAACAGACCGGACCTTGGAGTTAGAACATAAAGCGCTGGAGTACGCGATAAAAGGCGTCGAATACATGACAGCTATACACGGAGAAATTAACAAATGTAGTGAGTAAAGCCAGTAATCACTATATTATTTTTGTTAGTACTAAGGTTGAAGACGAAAGGCCGTACTCGTAGACATTTAGGAATTACTTAACTTTAGCAAAAAAAAGTCTGAAGTGTGATTGTAATATAAAAAAAAATCTCGCTATAGAGAAACAAAGGCCTGAGCAAGAGGGATGTCACTATCAGTAACACTGCGTGGTAAAAAGAGACGTGTGATACATGACAGCAGCACTCTTTTTTTGACGTCCAGTCGGCACGTGCCGCACGTTGACAATTCAATCTCATAGAAATCATGTTCAATCATGCTTGTGTGTGTATACGTAAGTACACATATTTTCACACAGATGTAAACCAATTTCGGTTTCATTTGACAGCTCGAGATTGTAGCTCTATTCCGCTAGGTATATTAACTTTATGGTTGCGCCGAAATTCGGTTATCGCGCGGGAACCGTACATTTTTTCCAGGAAAAAAGTATTCTATATCCTTTCCCAGCACTTAAAGTAACTCCGTACCAAATTTCTCGCAAAATCGGTAGAGTAGTTTGGGTGTGAAGAGGTAACAAACAGACAGACAGACACACTTCCGTATTTATAATATTAGTATGGATGTTACCGCGACTTGCGCGTTTTTATGCGTAAGTCGCGGCAAAACAGATTTCAAAGGCTTTTTACCATTTGAAATCTGTTTGTATTTAAGTATACTACGAATAATAAAAACTAGGAAATGTAACTCCCATACTTACTTCAACCATTTTGAATTTGGTCCCTTTTAGCACCCTAAAATATTATGGCAATAGCAACGAAACACTAACACTCAAATTTACGAAATAAAAAATAATAAAAAACTAGGCATTTGCATCCGCAGTGGATGATTTATACAGTATTTTCAGAGCGAAGTAACCACTCCTTAAATACTGTAATGCCTGGGACAAGATTTAAATGTCCGTATGGTTGCCCAAGCACATACGACATTCTCGCAACATAGTCGGCCTAGTCCAGAGGAAAGAACTAGTCAATACGTCTGGGACCAACCATGTGCGGATTTCCTCACGATGTTTTCCTTCACCGTACGAGCGTCCGTATTATGTACAAACTTGAGATCAGAAAATATCTCATTGGTACACGCCTCCACCCGGGATCGAACCTGCACCCTCTAGGAGTGCGAACTAAAGGTCTACCCATTAGGCCACGGACGCTCCCTACGAAATAAAGCCGTTGATATTGTCACTTCTATACTCACACAAAATTGTGTACAAAATACATGCATAAAGTATGCATGTATTCGGGTCACATTTTGTAGACTCGTGGACAAATTTTTGGACACAGTTACTCTTCATTAGTTTTTATTATTCGTAGTAAATATAAAAAAGAAAATTATTGGTCGTAATCCCACAGGCACCGTGTCGAGATACTTCACGACGGCGCTGCAGGTGTGTGCGGCGGTCGTGCAGGAGCTGCTGTACCTAGAGAGGGCCGTGTGCGCGCTGCAGCTCGCATACATCTGTTGCGACATGGCCAGAATCGCCAACTACGGGTAATTAAAACATTACTCACAGTGGCGGCCTATTGCGAGGCCCCGGGCGGAAGGTCTATACGTGGGAGAGCCATGCTTCGGCATGAATGGGCCGGCTCGACCGGAGAAATACCACGTTCTCACAGAAAACCGGCGTGAAACAGCGCTTGCGCTGTGTTTCGCCGAGTGAGTGAGTTTACCGGAGGCCCAATCCCCTACCCTATTCCCTTTCCTACCCTCCCCTATTCCCTTTCCTACCCTCCCCTATTCCCTTCCCTTCCCATCCCTACCCTCCCCTATTACCCTATTCCCTCTTCAAAGGCCGGCAACGCACCTGCAGCTCTTCTGATGCTGCGAGTGTCCATGGGCGACGGAAGTTGCTTTCCATCAGGTGACCCGTTTGCTCGTTTGCCCCCTTATTTCATAAAAAAAAAAAAAAAAAAAAAGGTCTTTGCGAGGCCCTAGGCTGGGCGGCAGGTCTTTGCGAGACCCTTTGTCTTACGAAAAAATACCTTGCGAGGCCCCTGCAAGAGCGAGGCCCCTGCAAGAGCGAGGCCCCGGGCGATTGCCCTGTTCGCCACCCCCTAGGGCCGCCACTAACTATTCACTAATATTCGTGTTCGCAATAAGCCACTAAACCAAATGTCCAATATCTTACTTAAATTAACTATTATTCTGATGAAAAACGCGCATGTATTTTTACAAATCCTCGAAGCTTGTGCGTGGAGTAAACTATAAAAATTATGTTACAAGGTCTTAACTAGATGTAGCTCGCAACTTGGTTCCGTTGAAAAAACGCATAGAAACCGTTCAATGTACCGCCATTTTTCGAAAATGCACTATAAAGCCTGATGTATTTTCTACCTCACCGAAATCATTTAAGCGGTTTAGGTCCAATTCCACCAACGTCTGTTAGTGTTAACGCCTTGTTAAAATGTCATGTCTTCTCTTTCATTAATACGAAAAACAAAAGAGGTAACATGATACTAATTCGAGCATTAACTTTAACAGTCGTTGGTGAAATTGGGCCTAAAGCTTAAAAAGGTATAAGACAGACGGACATTTCAATAACCTCATTTCCAGGGCTGGTTACCTTCGCAACGCTGGCGTTATCATCAGCCAGGCGGAGAAGAGATCGCCGTTCGTGGATGGGTTGATAGCTGCGGGTATCCGGTACATACCCGAGCTGATGAAGACGAACGCGACCGTTGGTGTCCCACTGGTCTACATCTGTGAAGTTGCGGTAAGTCAAATATATTTTAGCTTTTCGTTTTGTCGCTGCATGAAAACTCATGTTATGCCCGAGAGTCGACATTTTATTGATTATAAGATTGTCCCTTATTACATTCTAGATATTACCTAATGGCCGTTCCCAATATTCAATAAATCTCTGGTTTGACATACAATGATACAACCGATCGCAGCTAACATTGAATTGACATAAAAAATATATTATGTCTCTAATATCTAATGTGAGCTATTCCTATCTCTAGTAGGGCAAAACTTGAGATAGATCAAATATTGGGAACGGCCGTTAGTCCTTACTAAAAAAGACTGTGCAATAAAAAATGAATACACTGTAATTTTTTGACTTTGTCTTTTGACTAATCTATCAGACTAAACATAAAGATTTTGCGTGATATACTGTTTGTTCTCAGATGTATAATCACAAGTGTGGCAACATTGGCTCCGCGGCCAGGATGGTGCAAGCTGTGCAGGCGAAAGTTCTGCACTTCTACCAGAATGTCGAAAGGAAAGAATATAACTGTGACAGTAAGTATTCATTGTATGTAGAAGTACCATAAGGGTGAGTTGCACCAACTTACTTTAACTATAACTTTAACCATAACAAAATGTCAAATGAACTGTCAAATCCCTAGTAAAAGTCCATAATGGACACCATAGACTTAATATATACTGTCCTATAGACCACCTGACAACTCGAAAATGCGTGACCATTTTCGATCTGTCAATGTGTGCGTGTGCTAGTGATGTATATTTTACTGTCGATAGTATAGTATTTTGCTATCGATAGTTTAGTCCGTTCGAGTTATTTTACCTGAGTTTCTATAAGAAATAAATAATATGCAACTTTGACAGATTTGTATTTCAAATTAGATATCATAAATTTTAATTGGCAAAAAAAGGTGACGATTGAAAAGTAGATACACATTTTCTTTTGGAATGATTTTTCAATCGTCGGATATGTTATGACATGAGGTTCTTATAGGGGTAAATAATATACACTTAACACATTATTATTAATTTATTGTGCACTTGACAGCTGTCAAGTGCACAATAAACAAGTCCTCATAGATCTAATCGATTAAAAATTATTAAAACTGTGCTAAAAACTCCAAATTCTGATTAGGAAAAGTGCTGATAACCTATTATCTACCATAAATTGTTGTCTTCAAGAAATAATCACTGGAAGGCGAAACAGCTGTAAGTAGAACAGTTGCGATTACTATGAATATAATACAGGAATATACTTAACCGAAAGTTTCACAAAATAGAAATAATAGTTATAGAAAACCAATTGTGAAACTAACCTGATCGCTTGACATCCAATTCGACTATAATTCATCATCTTAACACAACTCACCAGATATATATACATAGCTATATTAAACATTACATTCCGCATTTTGAGTTACCGTCGAAATAAGCTATTATTTACAATTTGAAATAAATAAAAACGAATATTATAATCAAAAATTGACACAAACAAAATATTGTATGGTACCTACTGAAGTGACATTGATACAAAATGACGGATGACATTTGAATTGACGTTTGGTAACAACCATAGACAATACATATTACTTTTTATTTTATACATACTCCGAAGGAGCAAAGACCACTGTGTATCAAGTCGAACAATAAATTGATCAACCATAAATATCATGGAAAATAGCTTTTGTTACGTGACCCAAAGACAAAAAACAAGATGTACCTCACTGCAAAACATCTATAGTGAAATAAATGACGAAGAAAATATGTCTACAAGCACTCTAGACCTTAGTGGAATAAGCGTGCCTAATCCATCGAAAGACTGCACATACCTAGAAGATTTAAAGAGACAAATAATATATTTAGAAATACAATTACAATCAGCACATACAGAAATAGAGAATAAAATATTGGAAAACAATGATTTAAAACAAAAATTAGACCAAGCTGCTAAGCAGCTAGCAGTATATAAATCCCTACTAAAAGATAACCAAACTTCACTAGAAAAATCATTAAATAACTTGACTCCAATTTCCACGAAATTCCAAACACCTCTATCAACTAGAATGGGAAGTAAACGAAAAAATAGACTTAAAACACCAAGAGACCCTCTCAAAACCAACAAAGATAATATGAACTTTGTAAAAAAGAATATTGTATTTACTGAACCTCAACCAGAATATACAGAAAATAAGATAATAGAAAATACTCAAGCAGACGACATTTTCACCCATACTAAGCGGATTAATAGAAATAATTCCACCACGAGGAAAGAAAAACAAATCATGCCTAAATCATTTGACACGAAAAAGGAACATAAATATCAGCAAAAAGTCACTATATATGGAGATCAACAATGGACAGGACTAAGTGACATAATTAGAACGAATAGGTTAGGAAAATGGAACGACATTTATAAAGTAACGGGTTTTATAAAACCTCACGCTCTAGCAACACAGATTCTCAAGATAAGTCAGGACGTTGTAAGCAGTTTTACTGAACTAGACTATATTATCATAGGAATAGGAGCTAATGAAACTAACCACTACTCTTTAAAACACAATCTTACCAGTATGCTCAATAAACTAAGTAATACTAATGTCATTTTGCTGCCTGTCATACAGAATAAGTATGTTAGTGTAAAACAACTTAACAGTAGAATTGAACTAGCTGCACGTAATTTTTCCAATGTTAAGATAATTAAATTAAATAATACTAGTATTCATAACAATCTTCGAGAGATCAGTACAAAAATAAATCTTGAAATAGATGCGATGGACTATGAAAAAACATATATATGCGGTAAAAAATGTAAGCCATATAAATTGCTAAATACCAGCAACGTTATACGTAATATTAAAGGTACAATACTATATTATTTTAAAAAACAAACAAAAAAAAGAGAAGAGATACCTGAAACTAATAAAAACAAAATAACTTATTATTTTAAAAAAATATGTAAAAAAGAAAACAATATTTCTGATAAAAAAATAATTAAAATAAAAGACAATAAAAATAAAATCACACATTACTTCGAACCCATTAATGACAAAAATAATACAAGTAAAAATAATTCGATAATAAACAAGAAACATTTTTTATAACTGATGATAAGAATTTTAATATGACATTATTTCATCAAAATATTGCTGGAATTTTAAATAAGATGGATATCTTGCAAGTAGTTCTAGATACTACACTTAAGCCAAACCTTGGTGATATTCAAATTATATGCCTAACCGAAACATTCATGAAAAAAGGATTAGAAGGCAATCTTAGGGTAGATGATTATAAACTTGCAACTTGCTTCTCACGCCATGCACAAAAAAGGGGTGGATCATGTATTCTCTTAAGAAATTATTTAAACTACAAAGAACTCGATATAACCAAAAAAATTTCTAAAGAACGCGAATTCGAATGTTGCGGTATTGAACTACTTGACTACAATGTGATAATTATTTGTATTTATAGAACACCTGACTCTAATACGAAAGTTTTTCTTAACTCCCTTGACCTACTACTAACACATTTAAATAACAAAACTAACAAGAAAATAATTGCATGCGGTGATTGGAACATAAATGTACTAAAGGAAACAAATGATGTCAAAAATTTAAAAAATATTCTACTAAACCACAATATAAAGATAAATATTAACTTACCTACTCGAGGTTTTTCCTCTATAGACCAAATAGCAAGTAACATTGACATATACAAAACAGATATACACCACTTGGCACTCTCCGACCATGAGACGGGCCAGACAATAAGGTTTAAAGCCGATAATAACAAGAAGACTAGAGTTAATAGAAATGACTTCTACTTCATAAAAAAACGGGACTTTAGTAAGGATAACATTCGTAAATTTTTAAATTGTCTTCAAAAACTTACCTTTACAGAAGTGTATAATAGCACAAACTGTGAAGAGGCATTTAAATCCTTCTACGATGAATACAAACTATTCTACTATTTATGTTTTCCAGAAATAAATGTAAAAATTTGTAAAAGTTCCACACACAAACGTTGGTTAACTAAAGGCATCAAAAAATCATGCACAACAAAAAGAACACTATATTTTAAGTATGCCCATGATGCCTTACATAAAAATTATTTGAGAAACAAATATCTTCACTACTCTAAAATCTTAAAACAATGTATACACACAGCACAAAAAAAACAAAACAGTTACTTTATTAGAACATCAAAAAATAAATGCAAGGCTACATGGACAATTATTAATAAAAATGCTAACAATAAAAATAATAAACATAACATTGAATCAATAATTAATAAAGACAAACTTTATACAAATCCCCTAGAAATAGTAGAATTATTCAATAATTATTACATTGACATTGAAAATCAAATAAAAAACAATAATACTAATAATAATAATTTACATAATAAAAATGACATTAACGTATCTATGACTAATAATATTAATACAACTAACATTGACATTCCGAACACTATATATCTATCACCACTAGTACCTAATGACATCTATAAAATTATAATGTCTCTAAACAATACTAAATCAAGCGGATATGATGATATCAACACAAAAAGCTTAAAACTCTCGGCAAAATACATAAGTGCACCTCTTTCCCATATAATAAACTTGTCGTTTGAGCAGGGACACTTCCCAAGTCAGATGAAGAAGTCAGTTGTAAAGCCCATTTATAAAAAAGGAGACTTAAAAGACATGTCAAACTATCGACCCATTACGATGATACCTGTTATTTCTAAAATTTTCGAGCGGGCCATGCAAATTAAATTAGTCTCGTATTTAAACCGCAATAGTATCCTAAGCAAACAACAATTTGGCTTTACGAAAGGTAGTTCCACAGCTTTAGCATGTTTTTCCCTAGTAAAGGAAATAACAGAAGCTCTTGATAAAAATGAACACATAGCAGCCGTGCTTTTGGATATGAGCAAAGCCTTTGACCTTGTCAATCACGATCTGCTTTTAAAAAAAATACAAAAATACGGGATTAGAGGCAACGCGTTTAACTGGTTTAGGTCATATCTAAAAAACAGGTCGCAATGTATAGAAATAACAAATATTATTAATCATAAGACTGTCAAACACCGTTCTAAATACAAAATGAATAAAGGTGGCGTCCCACAAGGGAGTATCTTAGGCCCAATACTATTTCTTTTATATATAAATGAATTGCCAGATGTCACTGATCACAGTTGTTATATGTTTGCAGACGACACAACCTTATTAATTAAGTCTACCAAAGATAAAATCAAATTTGAAATTAAACGTGAACTGGACAAAATTACTAAATGGCTCAATCAAAATTATTTACATATTAATATTGATAAAACTACTATAATTAAATTTCACAATTCAATTGATACTGATGACATACATAATATAAATAATAATAATTCTTATAATTCAATCAAATGCGTGCCCTCGGCGTCATTCTTAGGGATCACACTTGATAAAAAGTTAAAATGGAAAGACCATATAAAAAAGGTGTGTGATAAATTAAATAGCTATGTCTTTGCTTTAAGGAGAATAAGTCATACTGTATCACAAGAGGCTGCACTTACAGCATATCACGGATATGTAGCGTCTATTCTTAAGTACGGTCTTGTTTTATGGGGGAACTCACCAGATATAAATAATGCATTCCTAGCACAAAAAAAAATGTATTCGGGCGATGGCAAAAGCGGAATACCTGGCTCCCTGTAGGCCGCTTTTTAAGGAATATAAGATACTGCCACTAGCTTGTCAATATATACTTGATACATGCATATTCGTTAAAAAACACAGCCATCTATTTGAGACAAACAAAAATCTAAAAGTAAATAAGTATGTAAGTAGGGATTGCAATAAATACTATATACCTCGACACAAAAAACAATTGTATAGTGAGAATAGCTACTGTATGTCGGTAACAATTTTTAATCGATTGCCTAAAGACATAAAAAATATCTCCGTAACAAATAAATTCAAAAAAATATTATTTGATTGGTTGCTGGACAAATGCTTCTATAGCAATAAGGAATATTTTGAACATTTTAATAATGTAAGAAAATTTAACTTAAAATAATTAGATAAATGTATTAGATAATTTAATATGTAATAATTTTGTAATAACTAATAAATAGTCAATAATTATACCTGAATTAAATTTAATCATACTTACTGACATTTGTGTATTAATTATCGTAAAATTGTAATTGTTATTTCAAATGTAATTGACTAATAATTGACAGAATTTATCTGCAATAAGCCGAGTGATAATTTTATTAATCATAACAATGGAATGAATAATTAAGTGACATATTATATTGTATTAAAATTGGACATTAGTAATTGATATTTAATTAAGTAAATTGACTAAATGACTATAATAATTTTAAGGATGTTGAGTGTTTATTTTAAGTAATTGTATTATTGATTGGTTAAAATAACATTTCCACACCTCATTGAGGTAGAAATTGTAAACGCGTTATAGACCTAAGAACATCATTGTAAATGACAATTTCTTGGAAATAAAGGATATGAATATGAATATGAATATAAAGTTACTTATTTATAACTCAGGTAAAATCTATCTGGTAAATCAGTCCTTACATTGAAAGTAAATTTAATCATACTTACTGACATTTGTGTATTAATTATCGTAAAATTGTAATTGTTATTTCAAATGTAATTGACTAATAATTGACAGAATTTATCTGCAATAAGCCGAGTGATAATTTTATTAATCATAACAATGGAATGAATAATTAAGTGACATATTATATTGTATTAAAATTGGACATTAGTAATTGATATTTAATTAAGTAAATTGACTAAATGACTATAATAATTTTAAGGATGTTGAGTGTTTATTTTAAGTAATTGTATTATTGATTGGTTAAAATGATTAAATTTAAACTTTAAATTTTAGTAGTAAGTCCTAAATATGTAGTAAATAATTATTTTATTTTCTTAAGTTTATGTTACCAGCAGGGACATAAATCTAACATTTCCACACCTCATTGAGGTAGAAATTGTAAACGCGTTATAGACCTAAGAACATCATTGTAAATGACAATTTCTTGGAAATAAAGGATATGAATATGAATATGAATATAAAGTTACTTATTTATAACTCAGGTAAAATCTATCTGGTAAATCAGTCCTTACATTGAAAGTAAACGTTGAAAGTAAACAACACACATAGTATATTATATTTTATTCTTAAATTAAATACATATTATAAAATATTATAATATTTTTATTACAATTATTTTGAACCGACTTCCAAACAGGAGGAGTCTAGACGTTCGCCTGTGGATATATTTTTTATGTATGTTCAACGATTACTCCGCCGTTTATGAACCGATTTTCAAATTTTTTCTTTTGTTGTACATTGTATTGTTCCGAGTAGGTATCATGTTCACAAAAGTGGTGGTCTGGTGATGGAAACAATGAGAAATCGAGGTGACTCCTTGATATTCAAATGGGAACATATGGTCCCAGAAAACGTTCAAAATCTTTCGATTAATAAATTTAAAAAAGTAGTCAAAGAACGTTTTGTGCCAAAGCCAAAATGATTTCATAAACGATGGCACATCTTGGGAGTAGAATGCTGAATGACTGCTTGCAAGGCTACTTCTACATGACTTACAATTATTATGTATCTATCTATGTTTACATTGTATAATTTTTAGTTACAGCATTGTACATTTTATTTTAAAAGATTATTTTTTTTCTCACTTTTTTTGGTAAAAAGTGGGCCCCGTGCGAGTTTCTTACGCCGGTTCTTCTCGTCGGCTTATTTCCCGAACCGGTGGTAGGCACCATGTATTCTGAAAATATATTTTATTTTAGATTTGTTCAGAAATAAAGCAATTTTGATTTTGATTTTTTAAAACACCAACTGTAAGTATAGAAAACCTTAAGGACAGCTAAAAAGAGTAAAATTATTATTTTTAAACAAAAAATTAAAACCTAGTTCCAAGGTAATGATAATAGTAATATTATACTTAAATGAACTAAAAAGTATTAAATAATTATTATTCTGTACTCAGTATTAATTCTGTTCTCAATCTTCATTATTTTGCAATCGGTACCAGCTAACCTAATCGCCAGTTCTCTGACAGAATAGGTATAACAGCAACTTATATACTTAGGACTGGTACCGACTTCAAAATTATGAAGATTGAGTACAGAATAAGGATTATTTAATACTTTTTAGTTCATATAAGTATAATCTTAAATGAACTAAAAAGCATTAATTGCTTATAATTGCTTATTTTTAATAATTGCTTCAGTAACAAGTGCAACAGTATGTCAAACTTACTGGCACAAATAAAGATGGGATAGCTCCTTTAACCAAAATAGTATTTATTCTAATTTTTCTTTAAAAATTTTCAATGAAATGTTTGCTACATGTTGTTGAATTTTTCTTTCGATTCCAACCAACACGCCCAATTAATTTCAGCCATTTTCCTCTTATTAGAGGATCTTGAGGGAATCTGTAAAACAAATGATTATGATATATAAATATAAACCTTCCTCTAGTTTTAGAGTCACTCTATATTATAGTAGTTATATTATATTAGCTATATTATACTATACTATATTATATTAGTTAAAATAAGATAATATGTCCTTTTTAGTCCGGCCGCACATTTTCCGAATTTCTGATCACAAAAATTCGGACGCCCCGCCCCGCTCATACATTTTGACACGTCAGAAATTCTTTTAGTATGATGGGTCTACAACAAAATGTATGAACAGAGTGCGTTCCGCCGGGCGTCCGAATTTTTCTGATCAGAAATTTCGGATAATGTGCGGCCGGGCTTAAGGTGATAAATATAATGGTAAATGATTTTTATTTTAGATTTATGTTATTGTAAAATATCTATAAGCATATCGATAAATTTGATTCAAGCACTAGCGTATATGTAAAAAATTTTGATGAAAAAATTTTCTTCAAAATTTGTGTAATATAGGAACAATAGTACCTTCAGTTACACAAAATATGAAAGTAAAAGGGAGGATTCACAATATTTTATTTGAAATAGAGAACTAAAGACCAGAATATAGCAAAAATAAACACATCGTAGCAATTAGGACATGAAGATTAATTACGGGTGAAATGTATATTTTTCAGGATTATTCCTATGATTTACACTGCAATCACTCACAGCACAAGTTATTATTGTTATATATAAAAGTATTTGTTGAAAATAACATACGATTTAAATAATAAATTGCAAATACGAAAGGGCATAAAAACGATTGACGACTTTTGACGACCTGTCAAATAAAAGTTGTTACAATTTTCATTAGACTGCCTCTCTCTTTTCATCTTGTTATAATTCCATAAAGGATTTTCTTCTCTCTCGCACTCTTTGTTGGTCTTTAGCATTATAGGTTTATGATGGACACCATATTTGACTATAACCTTAACCTTAACTATAACTACGCCTTTGGTGCAACCCACCCTAAACATTTTGCACATATTCTTTATTTCATAAGGTCAGCACATGTGTACCTTTGCACATGTATATTTTTTAACAAAATCGGGTAATATTAAGATTAGTACTTGAATTTATAAGTGAGAAATGGCAGTCAAGTTACAAAACGCAATATTTTTTTACATGGAAGACGTTCAGAAACTACTGGATTAATTTTATTGCTTAAAAATAATATTTTGTTCTTGTATATCAAAAACTTTTTCCAATAATAAAAAAAAACAGACAAGGACAATTAATATTGTATAGCTAATGCATAATTAACATGTTTTTATTTTTATTAGGAAGGATGTAATGCTAATTGAAAATTTCAGTGGACCTAGCCGTAGGGCGGTTAATGGAGGCGCAGACGCAGCTGTGTGCGTCGCGCGACGCGCCGTCCGCGCTCAGCGCCGCCACCGCGCTGCAACGACACTACCTCGCTTCTCACGCTTATGGTATAATATGACGTTAAAATATTATTTTATTTTAGTAGTTTTTTTTTTATGAAATAAGGAGGCAAACGAGCAAACGGGTCACCTGATGGAAAGCAACTGCCGTCGCCCATGGACACTCGCAGCGAGTTGAACGCCTCCGTGGTCTAGTGGTACAGAGCGCGGCTCTTGACTCGGAGGTCGTGGGTTCGATTCCCGCGTTGGAAGCATGTTATTTCCAAGTTTGGTTAGGACAATGCAGGCTGATCACCTGATTGTCTGACAAGTAAGATGATCCATGCGTCGGATGGGCATGTAAAAAGTCGGTCCTGCGCCTGATCTCTCGCCAGTCGTGTCGGTCTGCCGTCCCACTGGGTTATGAGAGTAAAGGAATAGAGAGTGCTCTTGTGTACTACTGCGCACACACTTGGGCACTATAAAATTACTCCTGCGTAGCTGGCCTGGTTTCAATGAAACCGGCCACCGTCACCGAAACCGGTGTGGGAGCTATTTTTACACTCGCAAATTCAGAAGAGCTGTAGGTGCGTTGCTGGCCTTTTAAGAGGGAATAGGGTAATAGGGGACGGTAGGGATGGGAAGGGAAGGGAATAGGGGAGGGTAGGGAAGGGAATCGGGTAGGGGATTGGGCCTCCGGTAAACTCACTCACTCGGCGAAACACAGCGTAAGCGCTGTTTCACGCCGGTTTTCTGTGAGAACTTGGTATTTCTCCGGTCGAGCCGGCCCATTCGTGCCGAAGCATGGCTCTCCAACGTCGATACTTGCATATTAATTTGTTATAATGTAAATGAAATGATTTAAATATTAATTGTATTTGTTGCTTAAATTTTGAAAGCCAATACATTTTATTAGCAAAAAAACTGATATGAAATTGGATTTATGGCTTTGTATGATTTAGAACATATTTTTTATGTTTTTACCTAAGGCAGTAATAATAATTATATAGGCGCGGGTTGGAGTACGCGTCACCTTCTCACGTGCGCGGTGCGGTCGCGCGGCATCGTCGCGGCGACACGCTGCGTGCGACTGTCGCGGGCGCTGCAGCTGTGGCGCCGCGCTCGTGCTGCTGCCGCCGCCGCGCTGCCGCTCGCGCCCGCTGCAGCTGCTGCGCGCTTACACGCTGCTCTCACGCACACACATCACGGTTCTGCCGCCCAGGTAACTAGCAGATGGACACAATAGTCCATCCCGACGAGTTCAAAGTACGTTACGTATATATCGCAATTTATTTAGCTGAGTGTTATGCCAAAGTTCTTTTACCACAGATTTTTGACAACGATTACACGGTCAGTTTGGCATCAGTTCAGTCCATCGTTTGGTCAGAATGACCTAACCGTTTGACTGACGGCTTATCATTTCTTTATTAGGTACTTTTCAGCCATCATTCTGGCGTCAGTCTCAGATTGATGGACTAAACTGATGTCACACTGAGCGCGTGACGTTGTTTTAGAATAACTATTATTTTCAGTTCTATGATTTATTTTTTATTATTTATTTTATGATGTTATTTTTTAATATTTATTTCGGTCATCACGGGCCCACATTTAGTGATGTTTTTGACAAGTTTTGGTCTGTTATTTTACAGGAGCCCATTTTTTGTTTACAGACTAGGATAGACAACCGTTTGAGGTTTATAGCCGGTCAGCAGCCGTCGAGCGTGATACCGGAGGGCGGCGCGGCGTTCGAGTACACGCCGCAGCTGCAGCAGCACGAGACGATGCTGTTCTGCATCTGCGGCCTGAGCCCAGCGCAACCCGCGCGCCGCGTGTCCGCGCACGTGACGCAACAGTTCCTGAGCCACGCCTCCTGCGCCTGCCCCGCCTGCGCCACGCCCGCCCCCGCCCTCCTCACCTGCGAGTTTGAAGCGCTCGAGGCCTCCATGTACTACCGCGCCAAGGAGTTCCATATCGCCAGAAACTACTACGACGGCGCCACCGAAACCTTCGAACTCGCCAAACTGAAGCTCGAAGATATATTCAGAAACTACAGGGGCAAGTTCAATAATGAAATCTGCGATGTCCTCCGAGTTTCGTATGAGAAGGAGTACAGAAATATGGAAATGGAATTCCTGATAGAGCTGTCGTTCTTTGAGCTGTCGCAGAACAATATCGACCGGGCGAACGAGAATTTCGTCAAAATACACGAGCTGCTCGCCGAAAACGCCTCCGACGAGTACGTCGCGAACGAAATTTCGAATCTGATGGTCACCGCGGCGAAATTGAGGAACGATAGAAAGATAAAGAGACACCCCGACGCCGACTTCGAAGAGCCGATACCGCCGGTCGAGGTCCGCACTCCGGAAAGTAAACTGGTGCAGAAAATGGAGACCGATCTCAAAATAAAGGCGGACGAGGTGCCCAAGCGGCTCAAAGTTATCAAGATGAATTTAGACGCGGCCGAGGAGTCGGATTCCGAGGCGGAGAAGGAGTTCAAGGTGCCGGTGCCCAAGCCGATCAAGATAGAGGACATGACGCCGAAGCCGAAAGCGAGGCCGAAGTTGCAGGCTATAGGGCAGGAGACGCCGAAGACGCCGCAAATATTTTATACGCCGGCGCAGGCCACGCCCGGCGAACAGTTCTTTACTCCGATGACGTCCATAAAGACTTATTCCAGGAGAATAGTTAAGAATTTAGAGAGTGAGTTCCTAACACCGAAAGCAGCTCAGATGACACAGAACTACATGCGGGAGACGGCCAGAAAACGATCTGCGGTGGAAACACCATTGGCGACTAGAACGGAGAAGTCTGCGACTAAGTCAGAAAAATTGGTGACTAAGTCGGAGCAGTTGGCGACCAAGCCGGAGAAGTTAGTGACTAAATCCGAGGAGTTGATTAAAGCAGATAAATTGGAGACTCTATCAAAAAAATTGGCGACTAAATCTCTTAAATCGGTAACTAAAACAGAAAAATTAGACACTAAATCTGGAAAATTGGCGACGAAATCAGAGAAGTTGACAAAACCAGATAAGAAAGCGTTGATTCGAGCCACCAGTCCGGGCAAACTGGAGGAGAGGCCGGCGACTCGGTCGAGGAGGAAGGTAAATGATAAATAAACAATAATTAATTTTATGTAGTGTTTTTATTTTTTATTTATTACTAGATTTATTGCTTGGAATGTCACGCAGAATTCATCTCTATCTTTCGTCTATCTGTCAGTTCTCTTCACGCTTAACGTTTAAACTATTTTAATATAATAAAAGTTGAGGTAATGCAAGCCCTATGAAAGGACATAGTTGACAGGTAATATATTTTATGGTTCCTGCACAATTAACGGATAGCTGCGCTACTTCGTTGCGGTAAAAATAAAATATTTTGCCAGGGGAAAAAATGTAAATACATTATTATTATGTTATTTAAATTGTAGTTTGAGCAAGGAATGTTCGTGCAGGGTACCGCACTCAGACTTCAATTAAATGAGTATTTTGTCGGAATTCCATACATCTATCAAACTGTTCATTATTATAATAATATTAGGTAATCAGTGCCTGTAGCCTAGACGTATCTTTATCGCTTTTTTATAGAATCGCTGATCAAAATATATGGAATTGACAGACGAGTCGAACGTCAACGTCATATTAACGAACGCTTATGTCAATTCCATACATTTCGATCGGCGATTCCACAAAGAAGTGGTAAAGTAAATTGTCTTGGATAAGGGCCAGTTCTATCCATTGTACCCTCGGTTAGGAGGTCTGTACACGTTGCTGACCGGGGGCTGCAGGTTCTCCACTTGATCCTCCACCCAGTCCGTCACCTTGTGTATGTTGGTGTACCGAGTATATCCCTCCGCGTTCGTCTCGAGTGCTATACCGTATATCTGATACTTCACGGTTTTGGTGTGCTGAAAAATATAGAAATTAATAAAAAAAAAAAAAATTTATGCCAGTTACTGACTTAAAGGTCACGCAGGTCAGCTTCAACAGCATCTCTCCAGCGATACCTGCAGGGGCGTCTAACAGGATGACATCCTATTGGACGGCCCTTATACGCTCTTTCACGACGCGATCCTCTCATTTTTTCCACGTGGTCCAGCCAACGGAGTCGGTGAGCTTATTGTTTGTTTCAACATTACTAGTTTTGATAGTTTCGATAAACGTCTAACATTTAAAAATAAGAGTGATCTTACGAGGGATGGGCACATGAGGGCGCTGCCGGGCTCAGGGCGGTAGTCCGTGCTGGGCGCGACCGCACACAGCTCGCGGGCCCCGCCCCCCGCCCCCTTCAACGCGCTCGCACACACCTCCGGCTTAGGGATCGCTGTGTATATCTGAAAAGTTATTATACATGTATATTGTATAACTATTAACTATGAACTAAAAACAAGAAAAACCCGACTGCTTTTTGTGCAATTTTTTAAATAAAGATTTTATCATTTTTTTCGTTACATACCTAGTGTCACATAAAAACACGAATCTAACGACACTCCTCAAGCAAATATCCATCAGGAGGTTCAGGCTTCAGAGCGTGCAAACAATAATTATAAATAAATAAGTTCTTAAATACATACACACATATCTACAATATAACCTCTAACACATATCTAACCATCTATCAGGCACACTTTGTTAAATGATGATACACCTCTGGCAACTTCCATCATCAAAGGGGTGATGACTTACGAAGTGATCATCGTCAGAGATGGCGATGCAGGTGGTGCCGAAGAGCGGCGGTGAGTCGTCGGGCAGGCAGCACGGTAGCAGCCACGACACACCCGGCAGCTCGCTCACTTGCAGAATCATCAGGTCCGACTCGGGGTCTGCGATCATATCACAGGGCCCGTAGACAAGTGGCAAAGCGCTAACGCTAACGCTAGCGCTACAAAATGTAGCGCTAGCTTTAGCGTTAGCGTTAAATTTCGCTAGCGAATACTTATGTCAAATAGCATACATTTTGTAGCGTTAGCGCTAGCGTTAGCGTTAGCGCTTTGCCACTTGTCTACAGGCCCAGAGATCCTTCCTTCGGAGTTACACTAGTTTGGCACATAACTTTCCTCATACACATTAGGCTGCGTATCCACCGTATGCGTTGCGAGGAATGTGTTTTACAAGAACCAATAGAATCGTTGGGCTGAACGTGGTCAGGCAAATGAAACGTTTCTATTGGTTCTTAAAAACACATTCCTCGCAACACAGCGTAGCTCAGCTCCGGTGGAAACGCAGCCTTATACGAGGATTATATAAATCCATACATTGTAATTGAGAAAGTGGGTCTGTCTGTCTGTTACCTCTTCAAGTCCAAACCGCTGAACCGATTTTGCTCGGTATGGAGATACTTTAAGTCCCGACTCCCGAGTAAGGACATAGGGTACTTTTCATCCCGGAAAAATGTAAGGTTCCCGTGCGATAATCGAATTTTGGCACAACGGAGTTGCGGGCGTCATTTAGTATTTTGGGTTTTGTATAGCACTATAGCCCATCCGGTAAACGATGTGAGAATACGCTTAAGAGAACGACGAACCCAAAAATTTAAACATTGTCCTTCTCTCTTTACACTCACGCCCTAGCTCCGTGCTCACGCTCGTCTTTCATATGCCAGGTGAAAAAGGACGACGCGGAACTCGATAAATATATACAACATTTTAAAAATTCGCTAGGTCTATCTCTCAATGATAGAATTTTATACAACGTGTTAAATATTAACTTAGTTCAATGCACGGTTATGGCAATAAATGAAAAATTCGTGAAAATTAGATGCATCTTTGTGATTTTTTACTATCGAGAAATTTTTAAGATATCGTGTTTTTGCTCAGATCGAATTCTCGGAAATATAATGTAGTATCTAATTTTAGAAAATGAAACAATTCGGGCTTATTTTCAAGTATAAAAATGAATTATAAAATCGACGCTTTAGGTTTAGTCGCCCCCTTAAGAGTTGAGGGCAGAGGGCCGACCGAACGAGTTTTATTACGGTCTGACGTTGTTTATAATATGAGAAATATGATGCCAGAAACTTCGAGAGATTCAAGAGGAAGGATATGTTATAATAAAACAACGTTTGCCAAGCTATCCAGTGCCGAAATTGTGTTTTTTATGAGTGCCTTGTACGAAATCTACCGTCCCCCTAGGCCGCGGCCTATACGGCCTATTTATAAATCCTGGGCTATTATTGTAAACAGCACAATTCTCACGTTTTATCTTCTGCGTAACTTGAGTGGGTTTCCCGTCCCTGGTGAAGCGGACGTAGAGCGGGCCGACCATGTTGTCCTTGACGCAGGACGCGGACGTCACCAGCACCTTCGTGTCCTCGTTCATGTACGTCGCCGCGCACAGCAGCTGGGACGAGCTGGAATTGAAATATATATGATAAAACACCCAATGAGGGTTGTTGAAATTCTATTTGCCACCAGGTGCCGCGATGTAGTCTTAGGGTCAATTCAGACCGCAACGCGACGCATATATGCGTCGCGTTGCCGTCTGAATTTGTATGGATTTGACAGATTTGCAAGACGTCTCACGTAATTGAAGCCTGTTAATTATTGGTACAAAAGAAATGCATCGATGCGTCGTGTTGCGGTCTGAATTGACGGTATGAAATGATATTTCAAAATGAGCACCACCTCCCCTACTAGTAAATATTGTCTGTTGTTTGCAGTTTGACGGACAGCAAGCGTGAATCCGAGGAGTTCTGTTGCATAGACCAGAGCTCGCAGGCCGTGAGGTACTTATATTATAATATTTATTTATTTATTTATGCCTTTTTGCATAATGTGAAATCATCGTGGAGGAAAACATCGTGAGGAAATCCTTCACTATACAGATACAGACTAATTATTAGCATTCATGGTATTTTCAGACTAAAACCTGGTGCCAGTAATAGGACGGCTGCCAATGATAGGGTTTGTCTTACTTGTAAAGCCAGGCCCTCCATGGGTACTCGGCGGGCAGCACGCTGCGCAGGCTGTCGCGGACGCTGCGCGGATACCCCTCCGGGTTCAACTCGCCGCACTTCGACTTGCTCCTGAAATGTTAACGCGAGTTACGTAATGCAGGTTGTAACAAAACTTAGTGATACTTAATACTTTAGAGTTTAGGGTGTGTATAATATTATGTACCTTATATTGAGTTTACTGCACGGCCTTAGCTAGAGGGGGGCATTGGGGGGGAATTGCCCTACCTTAAAATCACAATGCCCTGCCTTAAATATATCAAAACCCTAGAAAATCAATCAATTATGATTTTTTTTTACTTCCGCCCTACCTGTAACCAATGCTACCCTACCTCAAATCTGACTCTGTCTACAGCCCTGGTTCACTGTGAAAGTAGCAGACCTGAAAGAGCAATTTTTTTAGCTATTGCATAGCTTTCTATAATAATTATCGCGTGCTTTGAGCGCGACGATCGAATTAAGAAATTCGTTAACGAAAATAAACCTAATACCGCCCACTCCGTCTGGCATAGCGGTGCTCTGTGCCGGTCGGTGTGGCGTTGCCAGGGGCCGTACCTAGAAACTGTTTTGAGACTCAAACAATCGTACGAGAATGCCGCCAATCTGTCCGTCTGTCTGTCTCCAGGCTGTAACTCAAGAATGGTAAGAGCTAGAGTTGAAATTTTTACAGAGTGTGTATTTCTGTTGCCGCTAGAACAACAAATTTTAAAAACAAAAAAAATAAAAATTCAAGGGAGCTTCCATACAACAAACGTGATTTTTTGGCCTTTTTTGCTCGTAATCAATAATGGCAACTTCTAGGCACTTGAAATTTTTATAAAGTCCTTAGTTAAATGTCTAATTTAATAATTAATAATAATATTTAAATATAATAAAAATTTAAGGGCGCTGCCATACAAAATCACAATTTTTGGCCTATTTTTCCTCTATAACGGTACGGAACCCTTCGTGCGCGAGTCCGACTCGCACTTGGCTGATTATTTTTTCATCCTTTCGCACTATTCGCACCTACACAAATTTGTTTCTGGACACCTAAAGGTAGAGAATGCCATCTGGCATTAGGGCCGCCCATGTACCAACATTGTGCAAAAAGGGCATAAATAAATAAATAAATATTATAATATAAGTACCTCACGGCCTGCGAGCTCTGGTCTATGCAACAGAACTCCTCCGATTCACACTTGCTGTCCGTCAAACTGCAAACAACAGACAATATTTTAGTAAATATTGTCTTTCTTAAATATTACGTTCGTTCGAACAAAACACAAAACTTCCAGCTTAGCCACTTATTATTTCTCGGTCACAGCCTCCCATACAAAATTAATTCAAGAGCCATCATTTGTTTCAATAATATATTTGTTTTGCAAGGTCAATTCCACTACAGTGTATCAGCGTAAGAGTGAAGCCATACTGCTGCTGTGCGCGGCGTCGCGTCGAGTCGATTGGAACGGAAAAACATACAATTTCGCTCGGTATGAAATGACATTTCAAAATGAGCACCACAAGTCACAACCCCTACTAGTATAGGGGAGGTGGTGCTCATTTTGAAATGTCATTTCATACCGAGCGAAAATCGTAACAATAGTAGTATTCCACTAACGAGTTTTGATCGTCAGATGCTTCAGTAGCGGTGGAGTAAAAATCGTGACGCCCTCAGAATTCAGATACATTGAGCGCGAAGTATGGTTATTGGTTATATCGCTAGCTGACGGTTTTCCCACCGTGCACCGTCATAATAACGACTGACGGTTTTCTTTATTATTTAAAAAGTAGAAACATTCACCAAATTTTGCACGATATAAAATGACTTTACATTTAATTATTTTTTTTAATATTTGAGTAACGCGACTGACGTTGAATCCCCGCCCCGTCCACAATACGGCTTACGACGATTTTTTGGTTAAACATGACCTCAATAATCATCCATCTTCATACGGTTTAAAATTACTTTAATCAAATTTTTTTTGACAACTTTGAGATACTTACTCTCAATTTACATTCCACCGCGGGTGCGGCGACTGACGCTCATTGATGATTAAATATTAATCTACTACTGCCTACCTAGCATACGCCAACGAGATATCTCACGTCTCTCGATATAATTAAATTTTGACATTATGAGACGAGTAGTTACTCGTCTCATAATGTCAAAATCTCGACATTATCTCGACCAAACTCTATAAAAATGTGTTATCTCGATGATAGATCTACGCGAGAATAGAACATGTAGAGTGAGATATCTCGTTGGCGTATGCTAGGTAGGCTGGACAAAAATTTGGTCGGTATGAAATTACTTTTCAAAAAGTATCACCTCCCCTACTATACATACCTACATGTAACTTGTAAGTACAATCAGAAAAGTTAATTCACAAATCATAGGCAACAACACACTTAAAACGTTGAAAAACCGCGCGCATATTGTAAGGCATCCATTACACGGTAGGTTTTGCTGTCGGTTTTACCACAGTCATGGCTGTAACTGATGGATAACCTACCGTGTAAGAGCATGACTGACGGTTGCATGAAATTGATTGACGAAATAATTCATGATTGACGGAATTGACTGTGCTTGCATGAGCGTGTAATGAATGCCTTACGCTATTGCATAGCTTTTATCGCGGGCTTTGAATGCGGCGACCGAATCAAGAAATTCCGTAACGAACTAACCTCACACCCTCCACTCGTGCGGCGTTGCCGTACCGTTTCAGTTCGGCAGACTTCGACACGAATTATTGCATAAGTTGATAAAAATGCTATGCGATATCTTTACCGCGGCAGTCCCCGAGTGTCACACGTAATTGTTATACAAGTTTTATCGGCCCATTGGCCATCGCGCACTCGATCCACTCGTATACAGGCTGTAACAAAACTAAGGGTGTGTACGTGTTCCTTGTAGAGAGTTCACTGTGAAAGTAGCTGCACCGCAGAAAGACCAAATCTTTTTTTCACTTTTGCATGGGCAAGCGCCCCAGTGTCGCGAGCTCACCCATACAAAAGTGAAAATAAGGAACTCCAAAAAATTTTGGTCTATCAGCGCTGCTACTTTCACAGTGAACTCTCTACAAGGAACACGTACACACCCTTAAGTATTATCACTTAGTTTTGTTACTCATTGTATAAAATGCCGCCCACTGCGCTGCCTCGCTACTCCCGAAGCATGAGCTCACGTACTTGAGCTTGACAAACCCGTCCCTGGGCCTCCTGGTGATGACGCTGTCGTGGCAGCGGTAGCAGCTGTAGCAGGCGTTGATGTCCGCCTGGATCGACAGACACCTGTTCTTCTCCGGCGTGTCACCCTCGTTACCTGGAACAGCCGTAAAAGAAAGATAGAGCGCAAGTATTAAGTAAGCTATTTATTATATTATAGATACACACGATTATATAATATACGATTGCAACTTTTTGAGGCAGTACGAGATTGGCACAATATCCAGGCCGAAAAAGACTATCATAGTATTAAACCCCACAAAAAAGATTTTTTGTGCCCCACATTGGGGGCGCTGATTCCGCTTCAAATAGGCACAAAAAGCAGGTGGGTATCATATTAAGTCCAGCGCACTTGTATAATGGAGGTCAGTCCGTCCGTCCGTCCGTCCGTCCGTCAAATATGTCACTTTTAAAAGGAATCCGCCACCAAAAAAGTTTGCGATCCCCTGGTCCATACTTACTGGTGTCGTCGTTGAACATCTCTACTAACTTCTTTTCCAACTGGCAATTCACTGCAGCCAACGCCGATATTATGAGGAATCTGCAAAAATGAGGTTAAAATTCATCACCATAGTTTCTTTACATTAAGAACACAGTGAAACCTATACGAGAAACAGTTATTATTAATTACAGAAATTTCGCATATTATGCATACATAACTTGTCGACTAGAGTCGACAAGTTCAAAAACGTGAAAAATAGAGATAAAGGTCCTAAGATATGAGGGATGGCTCATTCGATTCGAAATCACCTCTAAGAAAAATGTTTTTCGAAGGATTATATATAGACTATAAAATATACAAGTGCACTAAATGACGCCCGCAACTCCGTTGCGCCAAAACTCGTTTATCGCGCGGGAACCGTACATTTTTTCGGAACAAAAAGTATCCTATGTCCTTTCCCGGGACTCCAAGTAGGTATACAGTGTGTAACAAAAATAAGTGATAATACTTTAGGGTGTGTACGTGTTCCTTGTAGAGAGTTCACTGTGAAAGTAGCAGCGCTGAAAGACGAAAAATTTTTTTCACTTTTGTATGGGCAAGGGCCCGAGCGTCACGAGTTTCCCCATACAAAAGTGAAAAAAAAAAGTTGGTCTTTCAGGGCTGCTACTTTCACAGTGGAGTCTCTACAAGGAACACGTACACATCCTAAAGTATTATCACTTATTTTTGTTACACCCTGTATATATGCCTTTCAGCAAAATCAGTTCAGAGAGTTTGGGCGAGGTAACAGACAGACAGACACACTTTCGCATTTATAATATTAGTATGGATATTAATATTTAACATTTATAAATGCGAATGTGAGTCTATATTCTGTGTGTAGGTGCTTTTTATGGGAACCGATTTAGAATGAGCCCTGAGTTTTATCCCGGTAAAATGCACCGTTTCCGCGTGATCTAACTTTTGCGCCAACGAAGTATCATCTATAGGTAGACTTCAATTTAAGTCCGTTCGTAATGCCGCGGCCGCACATGCGTCTATCGTCACGAAGCTTCGTGCTGTGAGACGATACCATTAGACGATACACGCAGATCTTCCAATGGTATCATCTCAAGCACGAAGCACTACGCATATGCGACCGCAGCATAAGATATAGAGGTATTATAATCCATACTAATATTATAAATGCGAAAGTGTGTCTGTCTGTCTGTCTGTTACCTCTTCACGCCCAAACCGCTGGACCGATTTTGCTGAAATTTGGCATGGAGATATTTTGAGTCCCGGGAAAGGACATAGGATACTTTTTATCCCGAAAAAATGTACGGTTCCCGCGCGATAAACGAGTTTTGGCGCAACGGAGTTGCGGGCGTCATCTAGTATAATATAAGTTGCTTTTCTTACATCCAAATGATTCTGCTTTGCTGTGACATTTTGGAGCATCTGAAAAAATTAGACCTATTTAAAAATTTGTATACAAGGTGTATCAAAACAAACTGATAATACTTTAGAGTTTAGGGTGTGTTTGTACCCCTTATATAGAATTCACTGTAAAAGTAGCAGCGCTTAAAGAGCAAATTTTTCTTGTGATTTGGCAAGCGCCCCAGCGTGCAGCGTCATGAATTTACCATACAAAAGTGAAAAGAAAAGTTCTCTTTCAGCACTGCTACTATCACAACGAACTCACTCACTACACGGAACCCATACCAACCCTTATCCCACCCACGCCCTACGCCGCCGCGCCGCCTCTAAGACCGAAGACGAATCGACGCTGGCGACCAAACCGGTCATGTGGCTTCAGCTGTATTAAAACTCCGTAATCCGTTAGCTACTTCCCTGAACAACCTGTGTTGGGTGAAGTGGGGTGTAGCTTAACGCCTCCGTGGTCCAGTGGTTAAGAGCGCGGCTCTTGACTCGGAGGTCGTGGGTTCGATTCCCGCGTTGGAAACATGTTATTACTTATTTCCAAGTTTGGTTAGGACAATGCAGGCTGATCACCTGATTGTCTGACAAGTATTACATGATCCATGCGTCGGATGGGCATGTAAAAAGTCGGTCCTGCGCCTGATCTCTCGCCAGTCGTGTCAGTCTTCCGTCCCACTGGGTTATGAGAGTAAAAGGAATAGATAGTCCTCTTGTGTACTGCGCAAACACTTAAGCACTATTAAAAAATACTCCTGCGTAACTGGCCTGGTTTCATTGAAACCAGGCCACCGTCACCGAAACCGGTGTGGGGAGTTATTATTATTATTATTATATAGAAGCTATTTTGGGGTATAATACTAACATCTAAAGTATTAGAGCTACTCAAATGAGACTTTGTATGTTTATTTAGTCTATTATTGGCATCATATCCTGAGAACATGAACTATCGGGTACATCGGAAACCAACTCTATGAGGGCTCAAAAAAACGACGAAACACTTTGAGAAAAAGGTAGGTAGTGCCCATGCGCTTCGCTTGGCTCGTCTCGGTGGGGGCACTACCGTGCCCCCAGATATTATATTTTAGTTACTAAATTGTAAGGTTATGTTAAGGTATGCTAAAAATAGTGTTGGCAGTTCAAAACTTGTTTGCCAACTGAGGACGAACTGCATTGACCAAACTGGCTTTATTTTTCCTTATCTTTTGTAAACACGAGTGACCTCAGAACGAGTTATCTGTAATGGCTTAATATTTAATTAAAAAGAATAATTCTTATGTTTTACCGGATTTCCAATGGGTTTCCCAATTGATAAAATTATTTTTGCAATAACATTTTTTAGGGTAAAGACTAAAGCCAAAAATGTGAACCTCGGGCTAGATATATAGGTGGAGCAAGTATCTAAATAAAAAAAGAATTCGAAATTTTGTCTCGCTAAAACTTGAGAATAGTTGAACAGATTTGGTCAATTTTAATCTAGATATATTCGGGGAAGCCCAGAGGAGGTTTATATTAGGAGAGAAGTGATACGCAGTTCACCGGGTCATGTAGTAAAAAGTGATTGTACCTAACTTTGTACTGGTTTATGCTGTCTTTAAATGTCTGTTTCTTTGTAAAGTACAAGTCGTGCGTTTGGAGAGAATAAAGAGAGATTTAAGATAACATAAACATTACAGGCTTTTTAGCTTAAGGGATTCCAACACAAAACACGTTAATAGTTGAAGATTATTATGCACGTTTATTTTTACACTCTGGGACAAAACTGCAAAGACTCTTTCTCGCTTATCCGCAGAGGGTTAGATAGAGATACCACTATAACACATTACCCGTGGAGAACACATACTATAATAAGGAAAATGTATTGTTTTCTATGTATTTACTTACATATATATACAATTTACACTTAAATATAACTATTATGTTATCATTGGTACACAGTTTAGTAAATAACCTTTCAATGAGTAAGCAAAACGCGTCTATCTTGTTCCGACGCTTTTTATTAACTAGCTATCTTTATTTCGCGTAAACGTCTTCAGTGCATTAATCCTTTAGGGTGTCTACTCAGATAACTTAGTTTTTTTTTTTTTTATGATATAAGGGGGCAAACGAGCAAACGGGTCACCTGATGGAAAGCAACTTCCGTCGCCCATGGACACTCGCAGCATCAGAAGAGCTGCAGGTGCGTTGCCGGCCTTTGAAGAGGGAATAGGGTAATAGGGGAGGGTAGGGATGGGAAGGGAAGGGAATAGGGGAGGGTAGGAAAGGGAATAGGGTAGGGGATTGGGCCTCCGGTAAACTCACTCACTCGGCGAAACACAGCGCAAGCGCTGTTTCACGCCGGTTTTCTGTGAGAACGTGGTATTTCTCCGGTCGAGCCGGCCCATTCGTGCCGAAGCATGGCTCTCCCACGTATAAAAATATTATAAATTATAATGTTAGATATTTAGATTTCCTTTGACTAAAATTGATATAATATTGTCTATATTCTCATCGTCGTCATTTTGTGATAAGTCGCTGAACCGATTTTTAAGTAATTTGCTTTGAAGATATTATACCTAAGTTACCTTTGATCGTTTAATTTTTGTTCTCTCCTTGGGTGAGGTTTTAGTATTATAATGTCCTAATTAACGCAAATTACATTCAAGCCAAGCTGCACTCTTTTCAAAGCTAATATTAAAACCGTTTGGGTTCCGAGAAGAAGGAAGAATATTCGACAATCCTAATACCCAACGTAAGCTGTTTACTGGATTAGTCGGTGTGATTTTTTTTTATCGATCAGAACATCGTTCAAGTATCATAATAATAAAGATGAAAAACAGGCTGGGAAAATGACGTCACATTTTTAAGTGTCGTACTCAGTCCGTCGTTGTAAGCGAACCCAGATACATGGATACACAAGGAAAAATCAAAATGTTATTTTTGTTTAGTGTTATATTACTGTTAAGTGGCGTGAAATCTCAGACTCTGTATGAGGGTACGTTTAGAAATAGAATTCATGATTAAATAAAAGTTTTTACCTTTATTAAATATTATACGTAGACATTTTAGTTAAGTTTTATGTTTTATCTAAGTAGTCATTACTTATCTAAATATAAACATAAGTAAATAACTAAGTTTTGCTTATTTTAATCGCCAACTTAAAGTAATTTAATATAATAATATGATTTATTAAAATAACTTTAGGCTTTTTTGAGTTAGGCGATTTATTTCCTACTTATTTTTTTTGTAACAAACCTGATGAATGATGATGCTGTTTTACTGAATTTAGAAACGACTAGTGCACATTTACTGTTGTTAGTTTTATATTATTTCGTTTATTTTATTACTTTTTAACTATGTAACTCACGTAAACAAGATATAACTACTCCTATTGTAATTTATTTTTAATTTGGTTTTGACAAAATTCGAAACTGTTGTTTATAATACGCCCAGGAAACTCTGTACTTTTTCTCGACATAATGTTAATTGCGTTAATTTAGAGCTTTTGCTATCACCATGGTCAATTTGATCAGAATCCGTTCAGTTGTTTTTGTGCACATGGTATTTTCGATTAATTCGTGTTTTTGCCTTTTATAATATGATTTTTTAGTATTATCTTTGCCAGAATGTCATTATGCAGTAAATAACTTGTTTTGTAATTGATTTGTACCTACTTAAATACAGGTTATTGTATCAGTTCTGACTTCTGGGTATAAACAACACAGTCATACGTGTACAAGTCGGAACATTATAATGCTTTGGGAAATCCCTGGCACGTACGATCGAGGTCAAAATAAGTAAGATTGCTCACAGACTATGGTTGGGTTGCACCAAGTAACTTTAACTATAACTGTAACTTTAACTACAATGCAAAATGTCAAATCTTTGGTTAAAGTTAAAAATGGACGCAATCAAGACGCCATATTTAACCATAACCATAGAGCTCGACAAGGTTTTAAATGCACGTGGCGAAAAAAGGAACTAACGCTGTCATCATACAAAAACGCCATTTTTGACAGTTCTCCTTTACCAGCAGTGCCCACGCCCACGTTCACTTATATATCCTTGTTGAACCAGCTGTCATCTGTAAATTTCTCCGGTCAAAGTTAAGGTTACAGTTAAAGTTAAATTTAGCGTTAAATTTAGCCTTAGACTGGGTTGCACCAACTAACTTTAACTTTAACCTTAACTATAACCGGAAAAATTGACAGATGTCGTATGACAATATGGGGTGTTTGGACGCCATATTTAACTTTAACTTTACCCACGCCTCTGGTGCAACCCAGTCTAAACTATAACCATAACTTTAACTTTAACCACGCCTCTGGTGCAAACTTAACTGTCTGTACTCTGTACCTTAGAGGTTCAATAAATATTATTGGCTTATTATCAAATCTATTTTTCTATTTTCTATCTATTTTTAATGCGTTTCGGCACAAAATCAGATATCTAGATTCTAGACTATACTCTATAGAGTAGACGAAGGACATAGGCCCACGGAGAAGGACATAGGCTGCTTTTTTCGAGGGAAAATGTACGGTTCCCGTAAAAAATTATTTTTTTGCGAGGGCGGACCCGCGGGAAACGTCTAGTATGGTATAAGATAATAAATTGTTGAAAATTAAAATCAATTTACATTTTAAAATTTTAAAGTGCATGTAAATTGGTAGTCCTACTAATATTATAATGGCGAAAGTTATATATAATAAAGGCTATTTTATATGTTTTGTATTTTCAGGGGACAGGTGCACGTTCAAGACGGGCGCGCAGGGAGTGTGTAAGAACATGAAGGACTGCACCTCCGCGCTGCTCTCCATACAAAAGTACAAGGTTTTCCCTCCGGTAAGTAAGGGCCCCACACAAAACTGCCAATTCGCATCGCATCGCAAAAATCTGCGACAAAACTCATACTAAAAATCGGCCAAGTACGAGGCGGACTCGCGCACGAAGGGTTCCGAGCGAAAATCGTAACAATAAAAGTATTCCACCCATACATAACAGTTTTGATCGTCAGCTGCTTCAGAAAAGATGGAATAAAAATTTAGAGTAAGTATATCAAAGTTGTCGAAAAAAATTTTTCAAAAAGTAATTTTATACTGTATGAAAAGGACAATGGGAAGAAACGTCCCCACCTACCAACAGAGCAGAAACCGGTGTCATTCGAAAGATGTACTAGAATAATGATTTTTTTTACTATGGCGACATCTGTCAAATACAGGTTACAGTGCAATTCCATCAAACTTGGCGCGGTGTCGTCATCGTGCCATGACACGACGCCGCCACCGTGACACGGTGCGACGCCGCACAGTGTCCCGGTGACGCGAACGGTGCACCGTGCGCTCCTATTCAGGGTGAAAAAAACGGCATTCCAAACTTAAACGAGGCATGTGAAATTCCTTATTAAACAAAGTCGCGTAGTGGAAATATTGTCAGATTTCAATTAAATCACGGGGCGGCGCACTATTCGTGGCACCGGAAGTCGGAACACGCGTCACGTGTCACGGTGGCGGCGTCGTATCGTGGCACGGTGACGATGCCGCACCGTGTTTGATGGTGACGCGTCCTTAGGTTTAATAATATATTGTTTTTATTTTATTTTTTCTCTTTTACATACGTATTTCCTTAATGTGCAAATAAATAGTGTTAAAATATGGAGATCATATTATTATTATTGTCTTCAATTAAATCGTCATTTGTTTGTACATGAAATTAAAAACCAGCACAGTGCGTATCGGGTCACTCGCAATATAGGGCTCTGTAATACCGCTAGTTTTTGATAATTTTTGTATCGTCAATGAATGTACATTTGTAACGTGTTTTTCACTACCAACAATACCATCTCAGTTACGTTCAAAAGAATTTGTACGAAAAGTTTCTTTATACTTCTTCGAATACATTTTTTTAGTTGATCGACTATTACTCAATTACTTATTTATGAAGTTTTCTTAGCCGTGATAGTTTTCCTTTAAAGTCAGCATAATATCTCTTACTCTCGCAAATTTTTCCACATTTCCAGAAGCAACCTAAGCTAAACAGCTAAACCTGAGCCTGAAACCTGAGCGAAAACAATTTAAGCTAGTGGAAGGGGGGACACTGGAACGATTTTTCCACTTTAAAACTTCATATTTCACAAGTGGATCCCTAAATCGGAAAATGATCTTTGAATACTCTGAATAATATTTTTTAAAAACGTACCCAACGACACCCCACACGATAGGATGGACACGGAAAAAAATCACCCCCGCTTGATGTGTATGGGGAGGTACCATAAAAAAAAAGATTTTATATACCATTTTGTCGCCATCATTAAGATAATATGCATACATGCCGAATTACAGCTTTGTAGTCTCTGAGAAAAACCGCGGACAGATAGACAGACCCACAGACGGACGGACAGACCGAAACTGTAAGGGTTCCTTGTTGACTACGGAACCCTGATATGCTTTTTGTTTGTAGAAAAAAGTGATTTTTTTGTTAAAAAATAAACATCTTTTTTTGGAGAAAAGTTTATTTTTTTAATAAACCCAATTCATTTTGAAACTGACACTGGTACTTAAGACTTTTCTGGGTCCCAGTGGACAAATCGAGACGCATCCCATGACTGTTGAAGGGTGGGGATGGGGTCCATACAAAATCCCCCATAGGCCTTTGATGGGTGATTATTGAGGTCATTGTATAACCGAAAAATCACCGTCAGCCGTATTGCAGACGGGGGATTCAACATCAGTCGCGTTACTTTCCAGTTATCAGTCATTTTTTACCGTATAAAATTTCTACAGGTGAATGTTTCTACTTTGTAAATAATAAAAAAAACCGTCAGTCGGTATTATGACGATGGGAAAACCGTCAGCTAGCTATATAACCAATAACCATACATCGCATTAAATGTATCTGAGGGCGTCGCGTAGTTGTAGTGTATGTCACACCTCTCTCCTATATAAGTTAGGTTAATTAATTATTAAGTTAGTTATTAAGGATCAGTCGCGACTAAAACATCTCTTTTAATCAGTCTCCCCTAAGCCGCACATTGCATAGTCACTTTGTCACATGAACTGAAGACATTTCCACCTACAATCATTTTCGTTTAAATTAACAATAAAATTGTCTCGTAATATGCGATACCCACGATGGAGGTGCTACAGGACACCATATTATAGGTACACACCCTAAAGTGTTATTAACTTATCACTTTGCCTTGTTACACTTTGTAAATGGGTGAGAACACCTGAATATTTTGGGCATTTATGGGCATCTCCCGTGTTGCAGCTACTGTCTAAGCCGGCCCTTTTTTTTTTCGACGGGAAATGCATTGACGCATCCCGAGGGAATTGGGGACTCCCCCACGAGTATGTGGGGCTCGCTGCGGCCGTAAGGATGGTAAGTGACCGCAGCCCTACCCACTAAAACCCGTCGGTACTCTTCGTCTTCCCGTTGCCGAGTCCCGAGAACGCGTGAGCTCTACTCCATGGCTCGACAATCGACCGCCCGCGTGTCAATGGCGGGCCCGTCCTCTTTGAAGCACTGTCGCTACGCTCCTGTCACCGAACAGAGGCCCTTCCGGGGCTTGCATGGGCGACTCTCTCTGTCGTCGCGATGCGCGAAGAGTACACTGCGCATCGCGACCCTCTCGGGGACTCGGTGCAATGAGTGACGGCATCCCCATACCGCCACCCTGAGCTCCCCATTTACGGCGGCAAGTTATCATTCCGGATAACACGTTGTCGCCTTGGTCGTCTTCGTCGAAGAGGGTCCAGCGCCCGCCTTTCTCTATCGCGCTCTGCCTCTTCTTTGTTGAAGATCACCTCTTCGGCGAACTTCTCCACGTCACTCCAGTTTTGCTCACTGCTCAGCATAGCACTTACCAACGCTGGCAGTGATAAGTCCGATGGCAGCCGTTAATGCCGCACGTTGTCGTGTTCAAGAGGGACAGGCCGTTAAGGTGTGCGCGGCCGTGTCCCTTTCGTCGTCGCAGTGGTGGCACCGCGTCGTCTCCTCCCTTCCGACGATCTCGCACAGGTACCGACCGAAGCAGCCGTGCCCGGTCAGCACCTGTGTGAGGCGAAACGAGAGGGCGCCTTTCTTTCGGTCCACCCACTCTCTGAATACTGGGCGAATAGCCCCTATGAGGTCCACGCTTACACGCGGCTCCAAAAAACGCTCCTCCCACAACTCCAGGACCCTGTCTCTGGCTTCGTTCTTTTCGCAGGGGGTTGCTGCTCCCCGCGCGGACTTCTGCGCTACGCCAGTACACATCGGCGAGGGCTCTTGCGTCCAGGTCCCATGGGACGCTTCCGGCGAGCAGGCACGCAGCATCCCGGGAGATGGTGCGATACCCGCGCACTGCTCGCGTTGCCATCGTTCTTTGTAGCCGACCAAGGTTGAGCTTGTTTCTGGCTGAAAAATTTTCGGCCCAGATCGGCGCACCGTACATGGCCATGGAGCGTACAACGCCCATGTACAGGCGCCGACAGCTCAGGCTCGGGCCCCCTAGGTTGGGGAGCAGCGATGCTAGAGCTCCTGCTGCGTCTAAGCCGGCCCCTAGACGATCAATTATTCTTTTGTGCAATATCACGCTTCAATTTTTTTGAACAGTTTATTTGACAATAATTAGATTGAAGGCGCGCGATGTTCTATATCAATCAACCCTAGACGGTCAATAATATTACGCGATATTCGTGATATTTCGCAATAAAATTGCTCGTCTACGGGCCCGCCCGCTTAAAGCACATTAATACGAATTAAATTTTCTTTTGTTAATATTTTATTGGCATGTCATGTGAATCCAGGCTAGATTTCCGTCAGAATATAGCTAGAAAAATGATGAAGATTAAAAAAAATATGATTGCATTATAAAACGTGTGGGCAATTACAAAGGGCAATTAGTTATAAGCTGTCTTCCATTATTATACCTCTGAATTTCCATTATTATATTCTTAGTTATAAGATGATGTTCAAGCAATGTTCGTTAATTTTTTTTAGATGATATAAGTAAATATATTGAGCATTTCACGTGTTGCTTAAGTAATTGAAAGAGATTATAGTATCGTTTTAGTAAAAGCAGATAAGTAAATAATTACTTGTAACCAGAGGCGGATCTTGAATTTGTTACCCTGGGCTAATACTTCTTAGGGGCCCTACCTAATTACTCAACTAATTGCCATTTTGATAATTAAGTTCTGTTTGATACATGCGCACACGGGTTGATTGATCGGAACCAATATTGCCAACCTTAAGATCGGATTTTTTTTAATTCTAGATAATTTTTATTATTGACAATATCGTTTATTTTTTTTTTCAGTTCGGTTGGGGGCCCTCTGTATTCGCGGGGCCCTGGGCTGCAGCCCAAAAAGCCTTTAAGTAGATCCGCCCCTGCTTGTAACTCTATTTTCAGGTTAAACGACTGATGTGTAATATTGGCCTTGTTTGGAGCTGTGTTCCTTGCAAGGCCATTTGAAAGAGCTTAACAAAACTTAAGTTTATTAAATGGCCATTCAAGCTAGGTTAAAAAGTGATTTATATCATGATACCAGATAAAACAGAGCATTACTTGACAATTTGTTTCCTGAATTTATTTAGTTAGTTAACGAATAAAAAGTATTTTTCCGTTAGAGTGGCCTTACTTGGTCCAGGGTCCTTATGTCTATACAAAATTTCAGCAAAATCGGTTCAGTCACACTTCTCATTTATAATAATATTAAACTTAAAGTATGGATGCCTTTTACAACATTGGCATTGCAACGATGTTATTATACGTTTCCCTGCTATGCGGTGAGCGGACAGATATTACAGGAAAAACACAGATAATAATAATTATTATACATGACCCATGTGGTAGCGTGCGACGTATTTTCCGGTATTACGGATACGTATAGACTGTTGTAAACTCAGTAGCGGCGTTTTTTTTACGCTGGGCAACCACCTAGGGCGCAGGATAAAAAGGAGCGCCGATTTTTTCAGCACTAACAAGGACCCTGGGCGCCAAAAAAATTTCGCCCAGGGCGCTGGTAGTGCCAAAACCGGCCCAGATTAAACTCAACCTAAATAATATTCTTTTGCCGCAAGCTAAACGGTTCTCGGGATATTACGATACGACAACAAAGTTGGGGGCATCAATTTTAACTTATTATTTATTAAGTAGGTACTTATTTAACTTTGTTTAAATGCGGGTTTTCCACCTTTATTAACTTGTTTCATGTTGATCTTCGTGGACTCATCACAGATATTTTATATGGTTTCTGAGGGCTATTAGCAGTTTAGAAATACGTAATCATCAGGGCGAGCGAAGCGAGCCCAAGTATATTCCACAATCTGTACATTTTGTAGTACCTACCTACAATTTACGGAAAAACTATCACGACTATTGATTTGTGATTTAACATAGAATTTTTTATTTACTTACTAGCTGTTGCCCGCGACTTCGTCAGCGTTAGCATTGTAGATCACGTCCAGATCTAACACTGAAAGAATTTTTCAAATCGAACCAGTAGTTTCTGAGAGTAGCGCGTTCAAATAAGCCCTTTCAATTAATTTCTCCCCGTTTTTTCCACATTTTCATCTATTTATTCGCTCCTATTAGTCTTAGCGTGATAAAATATAGCCTGTAGCCTTCCTCAATAAAAGGGCTATCTAACACTGAAATAATTTTTCAAATCGGACCAGTAGTTCCTGAGATTAGCGCGTTCAAATAAGCCCTTTCATATAATTTCCCCCGTTTTTTTCCACATTTTCCTCTATTTATTCGCTCAATATTAGTTTCAGTGTAATAAAATATAGCCTATAGCCCTCCTCAATAAATGGGCTATCCAACTCTGAAATAATTTTTCAAATCGGACCAGTAGTTCCTGAGATTAGCGCGTTGAAATAAGCCCTTTCAAATAATTTTCCCCGTTTTTTTCACATTTTCCTCTATTTCTTCGCTCTTATTAGTCTCAGCGTGATAAAATATAGCTTATAGCCTTCCTCGGTAAATAGTCTATTTAATACTGAAAGAATTTTTCAAATCGGACCAGTAGTTCCTGAGATTAGCGCGTTCAAATAAGCCCTTTCAAATAATTTTCCCCCGTTTTTTCCACATTTTCCACTATTTCTTCGCTCCTTTTAGTCTTAGCGTAATAAAATATAGCCTTTAGCCTTCCTCGATAAATGGGCTATCTAACACTGAAAGATTTTTTCAAATCGGACCAGTAGTTCCTGAGATTAGCGCGTTCAAACAAACAAACTAACAAACTCTTCCGCTTTATAATATTAGTATAGACATGTAGATATGTGTTATCATCAGTCAGTCAAGACTCAAGGTGTGACGACGCGAGCCTTCACAAAGCTCGGCTTTTAGTTAGTATTTAAGGTGACGCCGCGTTAAAGTAAAAAACCGTGTTGGATATGTTATAAAATAGGAATCCCTTTTTTACAGAGGTCTTTTTGATTGATTATTCTGTGATATAAAAGTTGACCAATCGTGTTATGCTATGGGTAATTCAAAGACAAAGACATGATGAATACTGACAATGAACTTTAATTTCTTAGCTTTAGTCATTGTTGAGAAAAATCGATATCGCTACAGCCAAATTATCAAGGCGTTGCCTTAACACATTCCAGATATGTTCGTATCAAGGCACGGACCCTGTGGTGTGCTGCGAGATCCCGGGCCAGTCGGCACCCACCACCACCACCACCACCACTACTACCACTACCACGTAAGTACCAGTCGCTCCAGGCAGTCCTGCTCCGTCAAACATCATTAACCGTAGATTATCAATACTAATATTGTAAATGCGGAAGTGTGTCTGTTTGTCTGTCTATCTGTCCGTCTGTCTGTTATCTCTTCACGCCCAAACCGCTGAAACCGATTTTGATGAATATATTATATAATACCCCCCACACCGGTTTCATTGAAACCAGGCCAGATACGCAGGAGTAATTGTATAGTGCCCAAGTATGTGCGCAGTACACGAGCACTCTCTGTTCCTTTACTCTGATAACCCAGAAGGACGGAAAACCGACACTACTGGCGAGAGACAGGCGCAGGACCGACTTTTTACATGACCATCCGACACATGGATCATCTTACTTGTCAGACAATCAGGTGATCATGCCTGCATTGTCCTAACCAAACTTGGAAATAACATGTTTCCAACGCGGGAATCGAACCCACGACCTCCGAGTCAAGAGCCACACTTTTAACCACTAGACCACGGAGGCGTTAATTTAATATGGTGAGTCCCGGGAAAGGAAAAATACCACGGGCTCACAGAAAACCGGCGTGAAACAGCGCTTGCGCTGTGTTTTTACCGTGTGTGAGTTTACCGGAGGCCCAATCCTCTACCCTTTTCCCTTCCCTACCTTCTCCTATTTCCTTCCCTACCCTCCCCTATTCCCTTCCCTACCCTCCCCTATTACCCTATTCCCTCTTAAAAGGCCGGCAACGCACCTGCAGCTCTTCTGATGCTGCGAGTGTCCATGGGCGACGGAAGTTGCTTTCCATCAGGTGACTTTTTATCTCGGAAAAATGTACGTTTCCCGCGCGATAAACTAATTTGGCGCAACGGAGTAGCGGGCTACATGTAGTTTTCTTTAACGCAACAACTGCACAAGAATTTTTATACAAACGAAATAGGTACTGTAGAGTTTTGAGTTTGAGAAGGTGCGCTCTATTATAAAGTCCCGTGTCTACTGGTTAACAAATACAGCGATAAACTTTAATGTTAGCACTGATTCACTTGTAACCGCGAATATAGTTTTTGGAGCTGCTATACAGTTAGCAGTAGTCACAAAACACTGTTTAGATTCTAACTAGATCAAAATCGGCCCACCCGTTTGGATGCTACAATACCACGGACAGACGCACACAGACAGACAGACACGTCAAATTTAAAACACCCCTCTTTTGTCGGGGTTGAAAAAAGGCTTTCTAAACTTGTCTGACCTCTTGCCGACATCGTTCCATATTCAGTGACGGATTAACCCCTAAGCAATTGCCTAGGGCATCACGTCTTAGGGGGTACCAGAAGAAGCACCAAAAATCTGTCCTTATCCCTCATCACGTCTCACGCTTACGTCACCACACCAAAAAAAGCTTCTAGGAATAAACTAATGTTATTTGGCGGTAAAGGTTTAAAGACTAATTCTAGTTGACATACGGATAGGGAAGCCCACAGGCATGGATTGTTCACGGCATCAAGTAGTCTAACGGCGGAGATAGGAATAGCTCATATTAGACATTAGAGACATATATTTTATGTCAATTGTGAGCTATTACTATCTCTAGTAGGGCAAAACCAGAGATAGATCAAATATTGGGAACGGCCGTTAATCCGTCACTGCCCATATTATATTTTTTACAATCATAACTAAACATACCTTCCGCCTTCAGAACGCAAGCTCCCCTGCCATGGTCGGACACCAACGACATTTCCACGGAGGAGGACGGGTGCGAGTCTCTGCCGGCGGACCTCACCCCCCCCAGAACCAGCAGCAAGTCCTGGAACAGTAAGCAACCGTTATGGTATCTCTTAGTACTGTGTGTATTCTTCGTGTAATAAAAGCAGGTGATTTTTAAGGTGCGCGTCCCCCGGATCAGAATTGGACCGTACGCAGCAGACGGATTTGTATTGATTTGTATGGTGTTGCGTGCACTGGAACGTCATTTCTGCGCCTGACAAATTATTGTATATGACGACGCTCCGTCCGCACCGTACGCTCCGATTCCGACACGGTGGACGCGCAGTTAAAGTAGATAGGCGACGTTTATGGTATCTTTTAGTATTTATTGTACTTAACTTACAATAAAAGCAGATGATTATAAAGCTTCTTTTTATTCTATTAACTGTCTCAGATTAACTCTTACCCTTAGACATTATTTAAGCGTAATGATGCGGTAGAATTTGGTTCTTCTATAAAGGAAGGTACTTACACAATATCTTCTTACGGTTGGTAGAGTTTCCTTCTTTAAATGGTAGGTCCATGCATAAAACAGAATAACTTGTGCAAAATCCTAGCTTCACAGGAGATCGTTATAAAGCTGTGTATATAATTTATATGTATGTTAGTCATTAAGGTATATATTGTATGGGCCTATGTAGCCTGATATAAATAAATAAATAAAAAAAAAAGCTTATCTTGGTTATTTAGCTTTTTGGCTAAGGTCCAATTAATTACCGCTTTTCATCTCTAGTGGGTTTTTTGATGAGTCATGAGATACTTAAGAAACTTAAGTTTTTCACTGTAAACTGTGGCAGAAAATCGCATGTTATTTCTCTAGTTCTTCATAGAAGGCATGGTAAATGTAAATATTAAATAACAATAAAGCCACTAGTCAGTGAAGGTAAGAGATGTTTTATATCTTTTCAAATGAGATTACGACTATTGTAGAGTGATTTTTTAAATTTCAGAGTGCATAGAGTACCAACTGAAGTACATATACCCGTGCGAGCCGACTGAGTCGCTAGCGGGCGACTACGGCCGAAAGAACAAGTGCCACCACCACGCGAACGACCTCGTCGTCGGCGGCGTCGACGCCTCGGAGGCGGAGTTCCCGCACATGGTACCGCTACTAGCTCTGGATTTATGTATAGGCAGTATACTGCCTACCATGACTGACGGCCCTGTAGGCCATGGCCAGGGACGGTGTTAGCACTACCAGCGCCCTGGGCGAGATAACCCCCCTTTTATTTGCCTTTAGCTGCGTCTTCGTTTTCGCAGTTAAATTAAGTTTATAATCTTACCAGCTTTTGCCCGCGGCTTCGCTCGCGTTAAGAAGTATTATTATATACAAACTTTCATCCCCTATTTTAACCCCTTGGAGGTGGAATTGATCAAAATCCTTTCTTAGCGGATGGCTACGTCATAATATCTACCTGCATGCCAAATTTCAGCCCGATCGGTCCAGTGGTTTGGGATGTGCGTTGATAGATCACCATGTCAGTCAGTCACCTTTGAGTTTTATATATCTATACATCTATACATATAAATAAAATTGGAGTGTCTGTTTGTAATATTGAAAGAACCGTTTTTTACTAGATGCATATGAATGTATATACGAGTAGGGTACATACACCAAAACAACATTTTTTACAATTTTTGTCTGTATGTCTGTCTGTCTGTCTGTCTGTTTGTTCCGGCTAATCTCTGAAATGGCTTGATCGATTTTGACGGGACTTTTTTTTGGCACATAGTTGATGTAGTAAGGCATAACTTAGGCTACTTTTTAACCGACTTCCGAAAAGGAGGAGGATAAATTTAACTTTTTTTATATTGGTTCGCGGACAATTACGTCGTTTGTAGACCTATTTCCAAAATTCTTTTTGTTGTTGTATGAGATGTACCGAATTTGGTAACATGATCACAAAAGTGATGATCTGATGATGCAATCAATGAGAAATCGACAGGACTCCTTAAAATTTATATGGAAACATATAGTGATTTTACGGTTTTTTGAAGGATTTCAAGCTACCAAAAAATAAGAATTTGCGCCGAAGTACACCCTGGTTCCGAAGATGCTGTACAGAACTCTTGAATCCTTATAGATAAATGTTCGGCAATTTTGGCGTTGTTTCAATAACTAAAAGCATATTATTATGTCAATGTGTCAATAATACTAATCATCATCATCACTATAATTATGCCATAAATCATCACATTATTATCAAAAATCTTGCCTTTGATTATAATATTATTGTTCCACCGTTTGTTGACTGATTTTCAAAACTCATTTGTTGCTATTTAGTGTTTACTGTTTATAGAGGTACAATAACCCGAATTTGGTACAATGCTTACGAAAGTGGTGATCTGATACTGAAATTCGTGAGATATAGAGGGAACTCCTGGATATTTTTTGGGACACACATAGACGCGTCAACTATTTCTGTATTCAATCTTCATAATTTTTTACTCCGTAGCAGCTAACTTTAGCGCAATTTTTATGTGCAGTTTACCGCTTTTTTGTAGCACTAGATTAAATGAACTAAAAAGTAGGTATTAAATAATTCATATTCTGTACACAGTATTTCTGTTCTCAGTCTTCATTATTTTGAAGTCGGTACCAACTACCAGCTAACCTTGGTACCGACTTCAAATTATGAAGATTGAGAAGAGAAATACTGAGTACCTCAGAATATAAATATAAGAAAATTACTTGGAAGTCGCTTTCAATTTTTGTTTAAAAATAATAATTTTACTTTTATTCGTTATCCTTAAGATTTTCTATACAATATTTGCATTTTTATCTACAACTTTAGGTTCATGAAAAGTGATCAGATCGATTACTTAACAAGATCCCATTTTTACTATTTGGGTAAGGAAGGGGAAAATTTCTCTCTTTTTCATTTTCTTTTTTATCACATTTTTCTGACGCGGACGAAGTCGCGGGCAACAGCTAGTATCTTATAATATATAAAATTCACGTGTCACAATGTTAGGCCGCGTACTCCTCCGAAACGGCTTTACTGATTTTAACCAAATTTTATATGCATATTCAGTGGGTCTGAGAATCGGCTACTGGGTAAGTACTTATTACATTGATAAGTGCATTTGTTGAATAAATAATAGTAAATTATTACAACTCGAGACTGACGGCGACCATTGTTTGTGCAACGGGATAGCGATGGACGTTGCCATGGTGCCATACTTATTTAGTCACTAATTCAATAAATTAATATTATGGGCAAAAACTTTATATGGCAAAACAGCGTTTGCCGGGACGGCTACTAATAATATAATATCTATGGTCTGTTCACACCACGGCAGTCTGGCCCTGTTCTAAGTACCTGGTACTCCTGTTACGGTCTACGGGTACCGTCGGCGGGATTCGAACCCGCGACCCCCGCCTTGAGCTACTAACACGTTTGGAGACATTGTGTTTTATACCAGCCTTTCCCAAAGTGGGCGATAACGCCCCCTTGTGGGCGCTGAAGGTCTAAAAGGGGGCGGTGTGGGACCCAGAAAAAAATGGGGGCATTGTGTAGAGGCTTGGGGAGGTTATTTGTATTTTCATCCGGATGCATTTTAAATTGAAGCAATGGGGGGCGCTAAATCATAATTTGTGCTCAAGGTGGGCAGTAGGCAAAATAAGTTTGGGAACCCCTGTTTTATACAAACGTTTCTGTTGTAATTTCAGGCGCTGCTCGGTTTCGGTGAGAGCATAAACGACACGCAGTGGCTGTGCGCCGGCACCATCATCAGCGAGAAATTCATCCTCACCGCCGGACACTGTACATACGCCAGTCGCTTGTAAGTGCTGAATGAGAGTCGCCACCTAGCGGGATTATTTGACAAAAATCTACCAAAAACTTGGTAGATTTTTGTCAAATAATATATATTCTGTGCCAAAACTGCACCATGTTTTCCAATGGGGAAGATTTTTGGCAAATAATCCCGGTGTCGCGTTTACTATAATGCGCTTTGCTTATCGTGATTCGTTTTTTGACGTGTATGTAAATCATAATATAAGTAACGCTCTCGACTCTCGAGTCATTAAAATATTTCCCACTTCAGAGCATAATGCTACCGAGTTCCGCACGATGCTAAGAGTGCTTGATTGTGCGAAGCGTTGCTATAATAGGCATGATGACTATTTTTTTTCTTATCGGTAATTGAAAGACACTTAAAAAATAGAAACGTCGTTGAAAGAATGACTCTGATAGGTTAAAAATTCGCCAAGATATGACAATTCAAATATCCCATAAAAAAGACCTGCCCGAAACGCTCCATACAAAGTGCTACGAAAGTATGACGTCAGTCTTTCGTAGTTTGTACGCATCGGGAGACAACTTTGTTTGACAGGTATATTAAATATTGCGTTTATGAAAGTGGTTTCATAACAAAAGTTGTTTTAATTGCATAAGTTATCGAATTGTATACAAATATTAAGAAATTTAATTGAAAAAAAATTCGACTTGAATATCCAACTTTGAAGGCGCCTAATAAAAAAAATACAAATGCTATCAAGCTAAAATTTTGGGAACACTGATTTTTCACCGTGATTTCTTTATTTTATTAACAAAATTCGCTAATCTTTGACCTTGTCATCATCCCTATTGAAACATAATATAACGATGAGAATTATGCCGCATAATGCGCTCTAATTTTTTTAACATGGGGAAATGCTTTACGCATCCCCGGCAAATTGGGGATATCGGCCGGGGTATGGGACCCCCATGGTGTTCCACTCCTCGCTTAAGGCAGAGTTGCGGGTACGATAGAACGTATCGCAACTCTACCAGCGATCATCTACATTATGCAGACCCGACACCACCCCGCTACTCGGGGAGCAATGCGCTCTAGTCCTGCAGTTGGAAAACAGGGGCTGTGAAGAAGTTGCAAGTTGCATGGCAAGCACGCCCTCTAGTGGCAAACAATGATAACTAATTCGATGCCAATTGCCATATTTGTTATTTACAGGAAGGAAGTGAAATACGCCAAAGTGGGCATACTACGACGCTCCGATCCCGATCAGGGCAAGGTGTACAAGATCAAGAACATCATCAAACACCCGCAGTACAATTCCCCCAACAGATACCACGACATCGCGCTGCTCGAGACAGAGCGAGAGTGAGTATAGCTGTCCCTGTCTAACACAAGTATTTTTATGAGATAAAGCCGCCGAAATGTGGCCACATTATAACATCCGGCAATACAAAAAGCGTGTTACCTAACCTTTTAAAGGAAAGATTTTTTTAAGTTACAAAACTAAGGGCCTGTTTCACCACTTCCTGATAAGTGCCGGATAGACTCAAATAAGTTGTTGATTGCCTATTCGGCACTTTATCAGGATGTGGTGGAACAGGCCCTAAGTAATTAAACTTTAGGGTGTGTATGTGTCCCTTTTCGCACTGCAAATCACAAAAAAATTGCTCTTTTAGAGCTGCTGCTTTCACAGTGAACTCTATATAAAAGGAACACATACAAACTCTAAAGTATTATCACTTTGTTTTGATACAACCTGTATATTTATTAATATATTTTTTCTTAAGGGAGAAATACGAAAAAAAACAGAAGAGCATAGTACGCTACCTGTTGTCAAAAAGTGTGCGGTTAGAAAATTAATCTAGTTGTTATCTCATAAGAACTATGTACTGCTATTTCAGAATAGCGCTGAGTGACCAGGTGCTACCAGCATGTCTGGACGTGAACACTCCTAACGACTACAGCCGGGCGCTGGCCACGGGCTGGGGCGCCACCCTCAACAGGGGCTCCACTGCTGACCACTTGCAGAAGGTAATGATATTAAACGCATGCGTGTACGCACACTTGTACATTTGCACGCAAAGTAGTGCGTACCTATACATAAAGGAGAGATGTTGGGTTAGCGTTAGAAACATGTTATTTCTAAGTTTAGTTAGAACAGTGCAAGCTAATCACCTTATTGTCTGACGATGATTGAAAAGTAAGATGATCCATTCCTCGGATGAGCATGTTAAAAAGTCGGTCCTGTCTATCGCCAGTCGTGTCGGTTGGCCGTCCCACAAGGTTATGAGTGTAAAGGAAGAGATAATTGCTCTTGGGCACTATAAATTATCCCCTCTTTCACCTTTAGTTATTGCTTCCATGGCCGATACAATTTAATGGGCCTTTGAACCCACCGTTGATGCTCATGGCCACACAGAGAAGAAAATATTGTGATCCCACCAGTGATGCTCATGGTAGCCAACGTGTTAAAGGTCCAACCGGTAGTGACGCCTAACACCGATTCGGGTGCTACCGCAAGGTATATAATGTAATTTGTTGCCATTTTCAGGTCATAATCAACAAGTTTTCAACACTGGAGTGCGTCATCAGCTTCCCGCCGCACCGTCTGATGAAACAGGGCTTCGACCCCAACACTCAGATCTGCTACGGCGACAAAGATCAATCCAAAGACACCTGTCAGGTACGAGTTCCATTTTGAGATATAGTAGGGTTGCTGAGGATTCCTCTTCCGCTTCCTCATAATGCGGAAGTTCCGCAATATTTTGGGTTCCTCTCAATCACTTCCTCAACAACCTTATATAGTAGGCATTGCCCTCTTGCATTCTAGGCAAGAGGGCGGGTTAATTCAGACAGCAACGCGACGCGTAGATGCATTTTTAAATAAAGTTAATAATACCTAGCGGAATAAACCAACAATCTCGAGCTGTCAAACGTAACCGAAATTGGTTTCATATGTGTAAAAATATGTGTACGTATACACTTACACAAGCATGATTGAACATGATTTCTATGAGATTAAATTGTCTACGTGCGGCACGTGCCGACCGGACGTCAAAAAAAGAGTGCTCCTGTCATGTATCACACGTCTATTTTTACCACGCAGTGTTACTGATAGTGACATCTCTCTTGCTCAGGCCTTTGTTTCTCTATTCCGCTAGGTATATTAACTTTTTTCCCAGAGTGGGTCACGATGCACAAAACGCTCCGTGCATCGTGACACCAGAGCCCAAGCAAGCCCCAAGTGGGGCCTCTGTCGGCCTGCCGGGCGAGAAGCGCCCCCAAATGAGTGTGGTCTGACAAAGGTCGGACGGCCACTGACGGAGTTGCGGTGGGTGTGTCGTGCCCGTGGCTTCGTCTTGGGTGGCGAGAGGAGCGTCGCAGAGTTTTAGTGGGTAGGGTCGCGGCACATACCATCTTCGCCGCGACGAGCCCCACATATCCGCAGCGGGAGTCCCCATTCCCTGCGTCGAATGCGTTAATGCATTTCTCTGCGTGAAAAAAAAAAAAAAAGGTATATTAACTTTGTTTTTAAATTTGTATGGATTTGACAGACTTCACTTGCGTGAGTCGTCTTGCAAATATTATGTCAATTCAATTTGTAACACAATTTAATTTTAAATTAAAAAAATTCATAGATGATATGACGGGCCGACGTCCCCTTATAAAATAAATTAGTAAAGAATAAAAATTATAACAGCGTACCGAAGAAGCCTAAAAACATCGTACTAGTCCTTGAATGATTCTGGGCGACGGCGGTTGCTTTCCATCAGGTGACTCATTTCGTTTGCCCCCTTATTTAAAAAAATCTATTTTTCAGGGCGACAGCGGCGGGCCGCTGCAACTCAAGAGCAAGGAGATAGACTGCATGTACGTGGTGGTGGGCGTGACGTCGTTCGGGCGCGCGTGCGGCGTCAAGGGCGAGCCGGGCATCTACACGCGCGTCGCCAACTACGTGCCGTGGATAGAGGAGGTCGTGTGGAAGTGAGATGAATATACTTTGTGAGGATATATTGTGTTTTATTTGTGTAGAAATGTGGTGAGAAACATTAGCCCCGGATTTGTAAATAGGCCGTATAGGTCGCAGCCTACGGGGGTTTAGGGGGTTTAGCGGGGTTTAGAGGCAGGCAGATTTCGTACATGAACTGAATAAGACTATCCTTACTAATATTATAGGCGCGAATGTGTTTCTGTCTATTAACTTTCACCCTTGAACGGCTGAACCGATTTAGATCAAAGGTATCGAGATACTTTGGGAGACGCGAATGGACTTATATCGTGTACTAATGTATGTTTACGAATGTATCTTTTTGTAAAATTTTCCTAATTAATATCTCAATATTTTTCAATCTGGCGACAGAAGCTTCCTCAGGGGGTCGCGGCCCACAGGTTGATAAACACTAGTTAGTATAAAAATCTACTGTATATTATTTTTACCGAGTTACTAAGATATTATATGGTAAATATACCTATCTCCACAATTGCAATCTAATGTCATGGATGTCTCAATAAAACCAACAGTGTGCGAGTTACATTTTATAAAAAAGATTAAAACAAATCAGACTTGAATACAAAACAAAACAACTGCTTACATACAAGATAACAAGATTATTTTTAGCGTGCGGCCAGAATTACAATTAATGACGTCATAATATCTTAAAACGCTACTTAAATACAGCTTTTTCAGTTACTGCCGTTCTCATGCAAGTATCATTTTTCATGTCAAAATAAAAATAACTCCGGCGTTTAAGGCTACATACACACGTTTTCCGTATTCTATTTCTTAATTATTTTTCCGTATCTTCATCTGAATGCATGAAAATTGAAATCAGTACAGTAGAAAACGAACTTTTTCCGAACGCGTCGAATTCCGCACGTATTTTTAAAGTGCAAGCTGGTGGGTTCGCGCGTGAAAAAAAAGAACCTTTGCGCTAGTCTCACGGAATTCCAAATCATAATTCCACATTAGGAAATCGAATACGGAAAACGTGTGTGTGCGGCCAGCCGCAAATGTCAGCTAATTTGCATACACGCCTTATGATAATATACATAATAACAATATGGCACAACAACTTGAGTTAAACGACAAGTAGGTATAAAATATAAAATAAACTTGCATAAGGCACGGGGTTTAAATCCAAGGCTCCCATTCCGAACGTACCACGCTGAGTATACGCGGATCTGTGCTTTGCCGCAGAATACTCGACACCTGCAAAAAGACAAAGATTTACTTATCATTTCAGCATTCACCTAAAATTATAAGTAACTTAAAAAGTAGGTATAACAATATGCAAAAGTGTGTATGTCTGTTTCTTATCTCTTTAAGCTTAAAACACTGAACCGACTGCTGATATTTGGTACACTTTGAGTCCCGGGAAAGAATATAGGATACTCTTGTCCCGAAAAAATATACAGCTGCCACGCGATAAATAAATATTGTCGCAACAAAGTTGCGGTACTTCTTCTTACATCTGGTATTTTAATACTTTGCAGTAATGAGTAAAGGGTTAATGCCCTGTTTCACGACAATCTCTCCTTGAAAGAACTGTAAAAAAGTAGGTAAATAAAAATGCGTTTTTTTCACTAATTGTGCTCTGTGGACATGACACTGGCAGTATCGTTGCCAGCGTTGTCACCATACCTGTTCTGCGACTCCATACAGCTCCCTCCGCGGGAAGTCAGCGAACACCTCGTCCAGCAGCTGCACGTACTTGTCCGCGTACGGTCTGTCGGACGCCTGGATGACTTGTTGTGTCACGTGGTAGGACAGCGCCGTACCACGTATTAGGCTCTCCATGTACGAGTACTGGAAAATTTAAAATTTTATGTTGTACTTTAACGGTGAACTCTAGACAGGGTGTAACAAAAGTAAGTGATAATAATACTTTAGGGTGTGCATGTGTTCCTTATAGAGAATTCACTGTGAACAGCGCTGAAAGACTAAAAATTTATTTGTATGTATGGCCAAGAGCTTCAACGTCACGAGTTTTCCCATAGAAACGTAAAAAAAATTTGCTCTTTTAGCGCTGCTGCTTTTACAGTGAACTCTGTACACGCGACTCATACACATACTTATGTATGAGTATTATAACTTAGTTTTGTTACACCCTGTATAAGGAACACAGACACACCCTAAGGTATTATCACATTGTTTTTTACACCTTGTATAAGAAGGTCTGCAGACGAGACCCAAATGCCGTGTCTTGTCAGAGGTAAAATACCTCGAAATGCATTGCAAATCTATCATACCTTCTCCTCGAATTCCTCTCCCAGCCAATTGAAGCCGACCCTGATGGAAGGCAGCAGCAGCTGACAGTTATCACGGAGTATCGACAACAGCTTCTGCAGACGACTCTCCAGCGCTGCAAAAATAATGAACATTATATTTCCATTCAGCCTTATTGGGCAAGGAAGTGGGCAGGAAAGTAGGCAGGGAAATGGGCAGCGCGAGAATGTAAATAGTCCCTCGCGCTGCCACTCGTCATGCCGCCGCCGCTGCCCGACGCGGCAAGTGTGTAGAGGGCTGAGTATAAACTATTCATCGCGTGTTTACCGCGTGACCTAATGCGGGGTTTACACGTGTGACTATAGCCGCACGGCGAGAATCGACTGTCTAAATGGCAATACGCCGCATGCCGAATTGCCATTTAGACAGGCGATTTTCGCCGTGCGGCGTAAATCGTGCGGCTATAGTCACCCGTGTAAACCCCGCATTACAAAGCAGAGATCACTATTATCTGTTGCCCATCCGCGACGTATTCGCACGAGTCGCCGTCGCCGACGGTACCTGTGATGTCTGCGGCGGCGAGCACGGCGCGCGAGAGGCGGGCGGGCGGCAGTTCGGCGCGGCCGTACTGCAGCAGCGCCGCCCAGTCCACGCCGCACACGCCCCCGCGCCCGCTCCACAGGATGTTCTCGAGGTGCCGATCGCCTACACCTACAAAAACATTTATATTATTATTAGAAGAGTCGAAAGCGACTTCATATTATAGCGTATGTCAATTCCATACATTTTATCGGCGATTCTATAAAAAGCGATAAACAAATTTCTTTTTTAAAAGGCCAGGATGAAGTAAGTACCATTCCAGATTTTCAACAATGAAGTTAGCAATCAGCAACGCGTACATGTATTGTTGTTTACTGGGTTGAAGAACGCTAGAGAGATGTATTTTGCGACAGCAATGCAACAGGTGTTTCACATAAAATCCTAAAACGACAGTTGCTGTCGTATTTACAGCGTTAACAGCAACTTATTGAGAGCGAATATTCGTCTAGCTGCGCAATCATGGTGGTATTAATATCTGGCCAACGCGCAATAAAAAGCACAGGTTTTCTAAACAGTCTACTTGGCTACATGACTTTGTATAACTTACCCAAAATAAATGTTCCGATAGTCATAATGCTGACCGATTCCAAGAAATTCTTCTTTCTTATTATAAAGTCTTCTACGCTGATGCTGGTAGACTCTATTGCCCACCTGAAATCATAGAAGCGTAATAATTATTATTATTGTCCTTGATGACCTTTCGACCTCAAATGGAACGAGTTGTCAAAGTCTAAACTTTTTTTAAATAATAAAAATGTGTTTATAGATTCAAAAATATAACCCTGTTAGCTACCCTAGATGATCAATTTTAATGACAAGATATGACAATTCAAATATCTCATAAAAAAGACCTGCTCGAAACGCTCCATACAAAGTGCTACGAAAGTATGACGTCAGTCTTTCGTAGTTTGTACGCATCGGGAGACAACTTTGTTCGACAGGTATATTAAATATTGCGTTTATGAAAGTGGTTTCATAACAAAAGTTGCTTTTAATTGCATAAGTTATCGAATTGTATACAAATATTAAGAAATTTAATTGAAAAAAAATTCGACTTGAATATCCAACTTTGAAGGAGCATAACAAAAAAAATACAAATGCTATCAAGCTGAAATTTTGGGAACACTTATTTTTTACCGTGATTTCTTTATTTTATTAACAAAATTCGCTAATCTTTGACCTTGTCATCATCCCTATTGTGGAACATTATTGACCGTCTAGGGTTAATATTGAACGAGCCCGCCTTTCAATCTTAATATTGTCAAATAAGTTATTCAATAATTAATATTGTGTGACATTACGCACAATAAAAATTGATCGTCTAGGGGCCCGCTTACAGTTGGGTTTTAAAAAGCAAAGAGACTTTGTACACATCAAAACTACTTGACAGCGGTGGGATTCGAACCCACGCTCTTTCGAACTGGTGCCTAAAACCAGCGCCTTAGACCGCTCGGCCACGCTGCCTTCTCTAGCTAACATTAATTTTGGCTAGTGGAAGATTGACAACAAAGAGTATAGTGATAAAATCATTACATATTGATAATATAATGTTTTGCATGTGCAAAAAATACAAAAAATTCTTATAAATCATTTCAGTCCTTTACTAATTACTACTTGTTGAAAGTTATTAATGTAGGAAAGTAACTGATCGTAGTTCTATGCGATAATATATAAGTACCCACTTTGACAGTAGTAGGATATACGAGATATTTTATAACACTTAAGCAGATTGTTGCCCGCTTAATGGAAACCGTCATAAAAAGAAGCCCATTCCCTATATCGTTATCTTCTATTTAAATGGGCTACTATCGTCGTATTAGTTTTGAAAGTTAAAACCTATAATATAATGCAAAAATAAGAACATTTTATCCATGTCCTTTTTTCATCCTGTGCACAGAAGGCTTAATAAATTTACCTTAATATCATAGGCGGTATCTGACTACATATTTTGTTGTAGGTATTAAGCGCAGTCTGTGGCGACAGAATTAATTCACTGTTCTTAGCTCTTTGGACGTTTCGCAATATATCTGAAAAAAAAAGAAAAAACATGACTTATGCTTTAAATCGAGTAATATAGGGAATATTACTCGATTTGAAGCATCAGTCAATCAAATATCTTATAAAATTCTCGTGTCACAATGTTCGTTCCCGTACTCCTCCGAAACGGCTCTCCGAAACCGATTCTCATGAAATTTTGTGAGCATATTGAGTAGGTCTGAGAATCGGCCAACATCTATTTTTCATACTCCTAAGTTATAAGGGTTGTTCACCCTATATTTTTTTTTTAATTGGACGATTTTTTTTGTTTTTATTTTTTTATAATGTGGCATTTAAAATACATACAACCCTAAATTTTAACTTTTTTATCAGCAACCCCTATTTTTATAGCCATTTTAGTAATTTAATCATTGTTCATCCCCGGTCGATAACTGATCAATCGTTATTTCATTAGTTATCCCCGCCAGTTTTCTACAGGTGTCTCTTCTGACCCAGTAAACAGCACGGAGTACGGATGAGAACGAAGCCGCTCTCCCGTTTCTCTCACACAATAAGACTTCTCTCACTCCCTACACAGTTGTCCGTCATCATTATTGTTTATGCATCAAGTGTAGTAGTGACGTTGACAATTATTATCAACACGAGTCTGACGGCGACCATTGTTTGTGTGACGGGATAGCGATGGACGTTGTCATGGTAACATACAGTTTATTTAGTCACTTCAATAGAATAATAATATGGGCGAACTACTTGATTTATATTATGGCAAAGCAACGTTTGCCGGGACAGCTAGTATTATATAAGTCAATCTATACGTTCGGCCATGGCCCATGATGAACAAAATATCGAGATTATGTCATTATTGCCATTTCAATTGTGTTATTTGATTTCATAGGCAATGATAGACGAATATGCTTCTTTATTCTTTATCATATTTGCCCGTATAGTGCGACAAATGACAATGCTTGAAATGAACGTGACGAAAAAAGGAACTAAAGCCGCTTTCGAAACGCCATTTTTTACAGTTTTCTCTTTAACTGTAGGCCACGTCCATTTAAAGCATTGTCGCACTGTAGCATCAACAAACAGCGGTCCCGACGGACGTCATCCTGTCATATCTATAAAGTTTATATTGTCAAAAGTATTCTTAAATTTTCAAATCTTCCAGATAATTTCTTAAATTTCTCTCTTTACACTTTACACTTAACATTTCACTGATATAAGCAAACACAACAAAAAAGAATTAGCGAAATCGAAATTAGCGCTTACACACTCATTTAGGGATCGATTTTTATATGACAGAAGATTAGCCATTATAGCTCAACGTGTAGAGGCCGCATTAGAAACAAAAAAAAACTCACCGTCTATCGGATGTATGGATTTTATCAAGTCTCGAAGGCGGACGCGGTCTTCTAAATACTCTATTAGAGCACAGTCTTCACTCAAGGCCGTTACCTAAAAAGTAACATTTAAAGGTTAAAAACCACAGAAATAAATCAAGATAGAACGGCGAAGCGAGTGGAGTACGCATGTTTCAATCTTCCTCTGTCGTGCAAGATTCGTGAAAAGTTCATTCAGTCAGTGCGCACGTCTCGATTGTCAGTGTCTAATTGTAAAAACAGAAGTACGAAAGTGAATCGTTCAAAAGGAGGTATTTCTTGCCACGGGTTTGTTTTAACTAAAAGCAAAGCAAAAATTGACACGAGCGAGTCCTTAGCAACGCACGCGCGTCGCCGTTCTATCTTGATTTATTTCTGTGTTAAAAACACACATACGATAATTGTTTCACACTACATTTTTTCGCAGATATTATGGTATTATTCCGTAGCTTTATTAATTTCCGTACGTACGTATCGCGAGAAGCAACCGTGCTTACGCGCCATCAGCAGCAGTATTAGGCGAGACAGCACTAAGCGACACTTTGCTGTAGCCGAGCGACACGATATTTCACGTTTTTTAGAACTGACTTTTTGTGCCACGTAGCGTCGATGCCGCGTAGTGTGGCTTATTACATATTATAATCGTGACGTGTCGCGTCGCGTCGCTGCAGTTACATTTATTTCGGTCTCACTCTAGCATTTTTCTATGGTGTTAAATCTTCTCAGCCGCACGCCGCCGTCAGCAGCACTATTGACACTATTTATACTAAGTTACAATTCGTATAAACTCACCGTGTAGTTAGTCTGCACGTTAACGGTGGGATACAAGCTGGTGATAGACGCAAGCGTGCGTACGGCGGCGGCGTGTGCGGCCGCGCGCTCGCCGCTCTTGACGATCACGCGCCGCACGCCGCCGTCGTGCGTACGCGCCGTCAGCAACGCCGGCCGACGCACTGCACCCGGGAATATTGTCACCTGAAGGATATTAAAATTAGAAATATTGCTTGTAAGTAAAATTTATATTTAGTATTAGCCGTGAGACATGTCATAGAAGTTTACACACGATCTTTATATTGTGTATCCTTGACACGTCTAACGTTTTCAACAATATCTCATACTATTTATATGGAAAGATAAAAAAATTAAAGAATTTAATTATGTCACTTTAATTCTATGATAATTGTTAAATACAGCTGGAACGTGCTCGAAGCTGAATGCACAAAATTTCACACTCCTTTTCTACTTTTAAACGCAGCTCGCGATTGATCGTAGACAAATTCACACAACAGTTACCTTCTTGTCGAACTTCACGACGGTGAGTCCTCTACGCAGGCCCAGTAGTACGGCGACGCTCGGCCTCTCGGGCGCGGCGAACAGCTCCGGACACAGTTGCGGCAGCTGCAGTACGCCGCGGTCTGACCGCAGCTCGCGTTCGATCGCAGACAACTTCGTTTTATTCTCCTCGCTTTGTGGATCTGTAAAATGTATTTAATATACATGATTTTATCACATTATAAAAAATAAGTATTATCCATTTTATGTTGTTATACATAATTTAAAACAAAATAACTTAATGACACAAAAAGTAGTTAAAGTAGTAGAAAAAAAATATAAGTCCAATACCAATTAAACTACAACTTTTTAAGGATTTTTCTACATTAACTTTTTCTTTGTAACAATAATACCAATTATAATAATCTTACCAAATTTCTCCATATCATAAAGCGTCTTCTTGTATCTGTACAGAACCTGGTAGTCGGCACCGGCGTACGGGTTCTCAAATATTTTCTCCTTCATGTTACTGAAAGTTTGGCACCAGAGCGCCTCGTCTGTAAGAAGTCAAGAATTGAAATTCAAATTCTTTATTGAGCACATATAATAATATACAATAGTATAAACTAGGCAGTGTATATCACGTCGTCTAAATAGAGATTAAGTCGCAGTAATACCGTTTATAACATGGGTACGGAACCCTTAAAAAGCTTCTGCATTATTGGGCATGTTATAATATACGAAAACCTTAAATAATTATATTATGAATTAAGGTTCGCATATTATGACGGAGTGCCGCATTTACCTTAAATGTTCTATGACCGTGTACAATAATGCTTTGTTCAAAACTACGTGACCAGGCGACTGCGAAGCGGTAGCGTCAAGTTGTCAAATGTGTGTTTTGGTTCAAAACACACATTTGACAGCTTGACGCAACTTGACGCTCCCGCTTCGCAGTCGCCTAGTCGCGTAGGTTTGAACAAAGCATAATGCGGCCCGCTACGCCTATTGTACTTTACCGTTATTCCGCAAAGCGTCTCCCAGCCACCTGCAATAGTCCTTCAACAGGTGCTCAACATCAGCGACCAGTTGGAAGCACTTCTTTAACTTTATCATCATCTCACTGTCGCCCTGTAGCTCGGAAAGCTCACCGCGCAGATGCGATGGGAACGCATCTATGTTAGATAGTATTTGATCCTTTGAAAAGTCATCCAAGTTCGGTACTAGTTTTATCTGTAGAAAGAAATATATAAATAACATCAATGAAAATGAGACTGTATACAGGGTGCAATTAAACCTTCCTGCCAAATTTTTTCCAGGGCTTAGGTATCTTTAGGAGAGTCCATTTAACCAAAAACAAAATAGGTGTTATTTTTTTTTTTAATGAAATATTTTATCCCATTTAAAATCGTTGCAGAACGGCCATTCACGTCTCAGGGGAATGAGCGGGGGTGACGCGGGGAGAGGCGCGCGCGCGCGGGGGCACGTCACGCGCGGGCGACGCGTCATGTCCATTAATTGTAGTGTTTTTTAGGATAACTTTCGGAAGCTATTTCTCAATATTTTAGTGATTATAAAAGAAAAATTAACAAGGATCAACATATCTTCAACAGATCAAAACTTGGTAGGAACGTTTAATTGCACCCTGTATTTGTAAAAAAGTAAATTTGGAACAGTGTGTTCTTATACATAGACTATGACATAAGTTGGCATTTACAATGCCGGAAACTAATACCTACTACCTTACGATTATCTTCTTATAACAGGTCTTTTTACAAAATCGGTATTATTATGAAAAGCAGTTCAAATCACACGCAAAATAAAATTAATAAAAGTGCAAAAGTCAATCTGACAGCGGTGGGATTCGAACCCACGCTCTTTCGAACTGGTGCCTAAAACCAGCGCCTTAGACCACTCGGCCACGCTGCCGTTGTGAAGGTCAGCGAAATTGGCAACCAGTTCATCCCGTTTTCATCTCGGGAACTACCATGAAAGTATCAGATGAGATCGACAATACGAACACTAAGTGGGCCCCTATAGTTTGTGCGTTTTAAGATGATATGGGTGACAGTTTTCATATTCCTTGCTACGGGTTTTTTTTACAAGAAAACCAAAAAATCTAAATGTAATAAATTATATTCATCTACAAAAACAAATGTTTCATATAATTGTAAATGAATAAAAATGAAAAGTTGCTAAATGCTAACTTATTAATATAAAATTATAAATATTAACTGTGAAATAGGAGTACAAAATTGTTGTTACGAAAACATTTGAAAAAAGTTAGATGCATGAAACGGAACTTATGTCAATAGAGATTGACTCTGTTGAATCGAAATCAAATCGATAAAAAAGGGCGGCCATCTTAAATCGCCGGCACCACTGAAATGTCAGTACGAAATCGATAATTTCGATTGCAATTCCTTTACGAAGTGATTCGATATTTTTAAATTATCGATTAATTTTTGTTATTTAACTTCCCTACTATTGTCAATTATAATGTGTCACGCATATCATCATAAAACGCACAAACTATAGACGATCAATTTTATTGTGCAATATCATTGAACAATATTATTGACCAATTTATTTGCTAATAAGATTGAAAAGCGGGCGCATTCAATATCAACCCTAGGCGGTAGTTATAATACAGCACCATACGTAATATTGCACAATAAAATTGATTGTCTGGGGTCCCGCTAACAAAGATAAGTCTTGCAATGTACACACTACATACACTTAGATATATAGAAATAGAATAGATAAGTACTATCAGAGAAGTTGATTCCTATGCAGATGGCGGACCTAAATAATTTGGTCGCGTTAAGTCAAACTCATCCGACCGATCACAGCTTACATTGAATTGACATAAGCCGACCAAACGACGTAGGACCGTCAGGCGTCAACTGCCTAGGAATCAATTATCTCGATGGTACAATAGAAGTCGCAGCTTCATTGCGCTAAAATTCTAATATTCCTTAGAATACTATCCAGATCAAAGAGAAATATCCAGAGGTTTATGCGTGACTCTTCACTACTAAACAGTGACAGACAGACAGAAAAACATGTTAAGTACTTATATACTTTCTTTTGACCTTTATTTGCACTTTTTATAGTGAACTAGATGACGCCCGCAACTCCATTGCGCTAAAACTCGATTATCACGCGGGAACCGCACATTTTTCCAGGATAAAAGTATCCTATGTCCTTTCCTGGGACTCAAATTTTATCCATACCAAATTTCAGCAAAATCAGTTCAGTGGTTTGGGCGTGAAGAGGTAATAGATAGACAGACACATTTTGACATTTATAATATTAGTATGGAAGTTTGGATTGTCGTTAGTTTGCCTACTCATAATGGCGCTTTTATTAACAAACCTTTATACTTAATGATAATTCTAAATAATATTGTGTTTATTTACCTGGTTTAACAAGCACACGGCTGTTTCCTCACTCATAGGAGTGCTCCTAAAATGGTCCAGTCTACATATAATCATGTCTAATATAAGTTTCCACTTGTCACCTAGGTTCATGTTCAGGTATACGTTTAGACTGTCACACATTGTTTTCAGTAGCCCATCCCTTTCTGCCGGATCTAGAAAAACATTATACCATCGAGGAAATTGATTCCTAGGCAGTTGACATACCTACGTCATTTGGTCGGCTTATGTCAATTCAATGTTAGCTGTGATCGGTCGGATGGGTTTGACGGGACCAAATTACTTAGGTCCGCCATCTGCCTAGGAATCAACTTCTCTGATAGTACATTATGAGTATTATCAACACCAGCCGTTAATATGAAGTATATTTTTACTTTTTTTAAAGTGCGTAATAATTGGACATGATATCATTGTAAAGTATCATGATTCCTATACGTTGTGTATTATCACATACGCGTTATAAATAATATCTAACATGTATTGTAGAGTACGAATGTATAAGTGCCTAGACACCTAATTTTAAGGAAACCTTCCTAGTACTAATTTCAACAGGTTGATATTACTTACCAGTTTCATCCCAGATACTGTCAAAATATGTGACGGCTACAGTAGTTATCGACGACAAATCGGAATAAGATTGGGAAGCTGGTTTGACTTTTTCTTTATTTGTTGTGATGTCCAAACACTGGGATATCGCTGCTCCCACACCATCTTTAGTCAGACCTGATATGAAATAATTATCTTTAACCTTTCGATCGCGGAAAAAAGAGACACAATAGCTTATCCATTGTTATCGCGGCCGGATGTGGCCGCTTGGGGCTTCATGAATGGTACAAGTTGCAGGAAACCGGCTACATGAAGCGGCAGCAGACGACGTGTCGTCGCGACACCACTGGTTTCTATGTATTTCTATAAGTGTCGTTAGCTGCGGAGGGCGTTTCATAGAAATATAATATAGAGACCAGTAGTGTCGCGACGACACGTCGTCTGCAGTTGTCGTGTGTCGCTCGGTTCCAACTTGTACCTTTAAAGTAAAACCACAACAGACAGAACGAACCGGCAGGTTGACTTAGAAGTGTTTTCGATTTTGTCGTAGTATGTCATGTCGGCTACTGCGTTGGTCAGCCGTTCGTAGCATGCTTACAGCGGTACCCGCGCAGATTCCTCAGTTTGTTTCAAGTCAGCCTACCGGTTCGTTCTGCCTATTGTAGTAAAACTAAAGATATAAATTATACGGTTCTACTGAGGCCTCTAACCTATTTGGTTAGTGCCCTGTGCAAAACGCTAGAAAATAACTACGAAAATTAATGACTTCCATATAATTATACTTCGGGGGTTTGTCCTCGATATTAGTATACCTTTTTACACTGTAGTTTCACCTCTATTTGTTTCCACGTCATAGCATCATTTTAGAGTCAAGAAAAAAATAAAAAGTTGTCTCAGGATTTCGATTGTCTCCATATTTTCCCGCCTCTTGTCTCTGATTTTCTATATAATATAATAATATATTTGGACGCTTCACACCACGTCAGTCTGGCCCCGTGCTAAGTGCCTGAAGGACGGGTACCAGACAACGCAAATATATTAAATATACTATACATAATATATTTAAGATTTTTATTATATAATACACATTTAATACACAGGAACTTTAAAAACTTTTTGTTCCGTCGGCGGGATTCGAACCCGCGACCCCCTGCTTAAGCTACGAATAGCCCACCAACTGAGCCACAAAGGTCGCCATAAAGGAAGAGAGATGAAAATATATAAAAGTTCTTTTTACCCACTTGTAAGACCCGGGGTTTGTGTGTATCACAGGCTTGATCACGCACTTAGCAATTTACTATTACTAATCACACGTCCACTCTCGTCTATTGACTCTCGTGCCCTGACGCGGTGCGCTCAAGACAGTGTCATGTCTGTTTGTATGTATGTATGTGTTAGTGTAGTGATGATATGATATTTATGTATATAATAATATACTTACATATATATTATTATTTATATAAGGATAAATCACATACACTGATTAATTTATTTTTCTTAAATGAACTCACGTTTCAAATCTCTGCTCACTAGTAAATAGATGTTATGTGTTTTGAATATGAAGTCCGGATTTTCCACATTTTCCAACTTGAGCGTTAGATTTTCTGCAAATAAAGTTACTTAGGAATATTACAATTTAATGGTATTTTATGTGTCATATTTAATTATAATGTGGCTCTGTTATGGTAAATAGACGTCTTTGACTCCCGCCCATCACATATAAATCAAAGGCCGTCCTTATAAATGCTTAGATTTTAAAAACTACGGGACTTATTTTGATGCGAATTTTTAATAGACATCGATTCTAGAGAATAATTTATGTTATGTAAAACACGTTGCCGGGTCAGCTTCTACAAAAAATACAACAGACTTACCGGGTTCAATGTAAGCTTCCTCTAAAAGTTGTCGATTATTCGTCTGCTCGGCCAGTCCCCTCAAAGCCTCGATTTCCAACTCGAGCGTCTTCAAAGATCCTCTACAATAAGGGATATAAGGCAAAAGTCGGAGCAGAGGGCGTTAATAGCACATGCAGTAAATAATAATCCAACATCTATATATCTATATGTATATAAAACTCAAAGGTGACTGACTGATTGGCATAGTGATCTATCAACGCACAGCCCAAACCACTGGACGGATCGGGCTGAAATTTGGCATACGCTAAGAAAGGATTTTGATAAATTCCAACCCCAAGGGGTTCAAATAGGGGATGAAAGTTAGTATATAATAATACTTCTTAACGCGAGCGAAGCCGCGGGCAAAAGCTCGTGTTGCATAAAGGTGCCGGTTGGCAGCGGACGACATGAAGCAACCGCAGACGACGTGTCGTCGCGACACTACTGCTTTGTATGTATTTCTTTGAAATACCCTGCGCAGCGGCACACACAGCTCTGATGAAGCTTTTAATAAATTATTCAAGGTGATAAGAACTCAATTTAATTCAATATTTACTTCTAAAACGGTTAGAAACAGTAAAAAAAAACTAAATTTATTAATTGGGCAACAAAAGGAATAAAAATAAGTAGGAAAAGATTATATGAGATAAATATTTATGAGATAAAACTATTTATCACATCATATTTTAACTAAGTAATATTGTTTTAGAATGCGCCTATTCAACATTCTCATCATCACCCTAAGGTTGGCTGGTAGAGAATGCCACTAGGCATTAAGCCCGCCTATGTAAATATTTGCATGAAGTGTTTAAATAAATAAATAAATAAATAAATATGACTTATATGATGAAAGGCGTATTAACAATAGTGAAGTATTTAAAGCATATGTTAAAAACTACTCAAAAACCTTCAGAAAAGTTTGTAAAGCTGCTAAAGCCCTATATATAAAAAATAAAATTAAAAACTCTAAAAATAAAATCAAAACAACATGGCAGGTAATATTCAATCAATATTCAATTCTGAAAACATTTATTTTAAATTTATTCAGAAATAAAACAATTTTGATTTTGATTTTTGATTTATAGAAATATAAGCCATTTTTGGCTGCTCACATTTCCACTTGAAGCCAACCTACATAACAATCTACTTAAAAATAGCAGTTTCATTCTAAAGGGCGTGGCACGCATTTTCAAAGCGTGCGCAATAGGGATGATGACAAGGTCAAAGATTAGCGAATTTTGTTAATTAAATAAAGAAATCACGGTGAAAAATAAGTGTTCCCAAAATTACAGCTCGATATAGCCTTCAAAGTTAGATGATCAAGTCGATTTTTTTTTTCAATTAAATTTCTTAATATTTGTATACCAATCGATAACTTTATGCAATTAAAGCAATTTTTGTTATGAAACCACTTTTATAAACGCAATATTTAATATACCTGTCGAACAAAGTTCTCTCCCGATGCGTATAAACTACGAACGAGTGACGTCAGTCTTTCGTAGCACTTTGTATGGAGCGTTTCGGGCAGGTCTATTTTATGAGATGTTTGAATTATCATATCTTGGTGAATTTTTAAGCTATCAGAGTCATTCTTTCAGCGATGTTTCTATTTTTTAAGGGTCTTTCAATTACCAGTACGAAAAAAAATTGTCATCAAGCCTATATATATATTATATAGTCTTAAAATCCCAGTGTGTAGCTGTAGTAGTGGGCACACCGCGCGTTTGCGCCACCGCATATAAATCTAACCTTAAATGAACCTAACTGCCGCACTCAGAATTCAACATTAATTATAAAATGTAATTAAATTTTTTGACGACCTCCGTGGCTCAGTGGTTGGGCGTGTTAGCAACGCTCATGCCGGCGGTCGCGGGTTCGAATCCCGCCAACGGAAAAAAGTTTTCAATGTTCCTGGGTCATGGATGTGTATTAAACATGTGTATCATATAATAAAAATATTAAATATATAAAGTATTAAATATATTTCCGTTGTCTGATACCCGTAACACAAGTCCTTCAGGTACTTAGCACGGGGCCAGACTGACGTGGTGTGAAGCGTACATAGATATTATTATTATTATTTAAAATTTTGACATAACATAAGCGCCATACATTATCTGTCAAATTCTTCATTAAATTCAAGGTTAACCATAATAATTAAATGTCTCTGAGTACAGCGGATAGTGTTCTGTAGGGCACTTACTGTGCATACTTAATACAGGATCGAGTCACGTGGAACAAGCCGCTCCTATTGGTTACCTCACACAGCGCCATCAAGTGCCCATTTATATTATGTCCCTTCATCTTCATTTCACTGAGGAATCCTTGTCTGTTGAAGAAACACATTTATTTTATTCAAAACATTAGTCTTGAAGATAATCATTAGAAAGTCTTTATTTATTTTATTTAACTGTTTATTGCACACACAAATTTTTACATGAAATATACACAGAAGAAAGACGACACAACAGGTTTTTACGTAGCGTAGTCTTTGTCTGTCCTGTAACTTTTCCTATGTGTCAGACCAAGACAATTAAACCTTGTATAATTATTATCTGTGTATATGTCGCAGCGGATTGTATAATACGCCGTTTTACATTACGGCTAGCTGTTTAAAAAACAGGGCCGTTTTGTAATGCGGCGATTTATTGTTTAGCCAGATTGAATGCGGCTGAATGAAAAATCGCCGGAATGTATTCGGCGCTATACGTTATTCAAAACGGCTAGCCATCTATATATAAAACTCAAAGTTGACTGACTGACATGGTGATCTATCAACGCACAGCCCAAACCACTGGACGGATCGGCTTGAAATTTTGCATGCAGGTAGATGTTATGACGAAGGCATCCGCTAAGAAAGGATTTTGATAAATTCCAACCCCAAGGGGTTAAAAATAGGGGATGAAAGTTTGTACATAATAATACTTCTTAACGCGAGCGAAGCCGCGGGCATAAGCTCGTTAAATGTAATAAAGCGATAGTCGCCTGTTTGACAGTTTTTAGTTCCGATTCTTAATACTCTTGGCGCTGCCTGTGACATAACAACAACAATGGCGTTGGATACCAAAAGTGTATTGCTAAATTGCGAAGTTTTGAGTGAATTAAACAAAGAAAACAGTAACCCATATATAGAGTTCGCTGTGAAAGTAGCAGCACTGAAAGAGTCACTTTTTTCACCTTAGTATGGAAAATAACACAAATACAATAAACAAGACAAAGTATTATAACTTAGTTTGGTTACACCTTGTATAAAAATGACATGTCACGTTGTTTGTTCGCGAGAAACTCCTAAATTACTGAACCGACTTAAAATTTGTTTTGTACATATCGTGTGCAATTTGATTCAACTCGAAAGATAGGATAGCTTACATCTCAATTTATAGTCACATCGATTATTATTATTATTACAAATCGCTAATTATTATCAAATATTTGATAGTAATCTGTTCGCTCCAAACGTCGAACAATTCTAACAGATTGAGTAAATTTTCAATAGATGGCGCTATGTTAAAAGCAATTAGGTGGGAAGTGATACAAAGTTCACCGGGTCATCTAGTATTAAAAAAGATTTGAGTAGAGTACAAAACAAAAATATGATGGCAGCGGTGGGATTCGAACCCACGCCTCCGAAGAGACTGGTGCCTTAAACCAGCGCCTTAGACCGCTCGGCCACGCTACCTGCATTCAGCGAACTGAAATAACACATCGGGATTGCGTATTCCGATTTTTATTACTGTTCTTAATTTATTCTTAGTGCCACAACTCACCGAGACGCGCGCCATCGCGACGTAGCTAGTAACGTTGCCATGGCAACGTCCAAGCAACGTCTGTCGTCTTTAAGGTAAGACCGCACTAGGCGTAACTGAACTGCAGCGGAACTGCGCGACACGACGCGTCATTTTTGGGTATACCGCACTTGAGCTGCAGCGGCCCTACAAAAAATTATTCAGTATCTAGGCAACCTCTGCTCTGAGCAATCTGAGAAATTAGATATCATTTGTAATGTTGAAAAATTTTTGGAGAAAGGTTTTGGCCATTTCATTTCCCGTCTATAATAAATGGAGATAATATACAAAACTGATGTTTTATTTTAATTATTCAAGAAAATATATTTTACAAATCTTTCTAGGCTTATTCTTATTATTTATGTACAAATAAACTTACATACAACGAGCGCGATAAATAAAAGATATTAAATTACGAGTACGATGACGTCACATCCAAATCGGAAGTAACGCAAAAACGTTTTCGTCAGTACAAATCCTATTTTCATAAAATCATATTTTCAAATCGACTTTATTTATCAATCATAAGCTTTTATTTCATGATAAGGGTGAAATACGGTTTCCTAGGCCAAGTTCTACTAGAAATATGTATTTGTTCAATGAAATTGAATATAGGTCAAGTAGCCTATTACAATTAATTTTTCCTCGTCCATGGACATTTTAACTGATTATAGCGCTTCCAACCAGCTGACTGACTATGAAAATGAAGTTTGTCAAACCGCACTGCGCGGCAACGGAACTACACGTCGCGACAAGTCGCGACACTTTTGGTCAGCTGATCAACTTTGCCGCGCAGTTCAGTTGCAGTGCAGTTCAGTTGCCGCGTAGTGCGTGTTGTCTCAAATAATTTCATACAAAGAATATTTTGACGCGTTGTGTCGCGCAGTGCCGCTGCAGTTCAGTTACGCCTAGTGCGGTCTTACCTTTACTCTCTACGTCGCGTCGTCAATATTTTATCTTTTATGGCTTTTTCTTCCATGAATGTATTTAAAGGTGAATACAGACCTAGTTTTCATTAATGCGGCTGAAATTATTGCTGCAGCGCGGTGTACGATATTCGTATAACAATGAATAAAGCATAAAACTGTTTATTACTTAAAAATAATTCTAATGCGGCGATCGCGGCGGAACGCTGTAGATAGATCTGCACGCTTGAAACATTGTATGTTCTACAATGGACATACAATGTTTTGTCCTCGTCTATCGAGCGTGTTTTCTAATGTAACAGAGAAGGACACAACTTTTTATATGGTACTAAATGACGCCCGCAACTCCGTTTCGCCAAAATTCGTTTATCACGCGGGAACCGTAAATTTTTCCGGGTTCAAAAATATCCTATGTCCTTTCCCGGGACTCCAGTATATCCATCCCAAATTTCAGCCAAAAAAACGCCTCTGTGGTCTAGTGGTATAGAGCGCAGCTTTTGACGTTCTAAACATGTTATTTCCAAGTTTGGTTAGGACAATGCAGGCTGATTACGTGATTGTCTGACAAGTAAGATGATCCATGCGTCGGATGGGCATGTAGAAAGTCGGTCCTGCGCCTGATCTCTCGCCGGTCGTGTCAGTCTTCCGTCCCACTGGGTTATGAGAGTAAAGGAATTGGCACACACTTGGGTACTTTAAAATTACTCCTGCGTAGCTTGCCTGGTTTCAATAAAACCGGCCACCGTCACCGAAACCGGTGTGGAAGCTATTATTATTATACCAAATTTCAGCCAAATCGGTTCAGCTGTTTGGGCGTGAAGAGGTAACAGACAGACAGACACAGTTTCGCATTTATAGTATTAAGTATATAAGTATAGTATGGAAGTAATAAGCATGGATGCATTATTATGTTTTGTTTTATTATTATTATTATTGTTTTTTTCTTGCATTGTTGTTTTTTGTGCTTGTTTACTTGTTTAACTTGTATTGTGTGGTGTTTTTAATTTTAAATGTACAGAACTTTGTGTAATGACCAGATTACTGAATAAACGTTTATTTATTCATTGCCTAAATATTTTTTAAGGATAGTATAAGAATATTTTAAAACTTTATATTCCATACCGTATCAACAGTCTAGCGGCCTGCTTGGCGACGCACTCCGTCGGATGGACGAACACTGGCAGCTCGGACTTTCTTTCCCATTCCCTTTTCGTCCTTAGTATTTCCCAATCCAATAATTCCACCATCTGTCAATAAAATACCGATATACTTGTCTTTGATGCTATCCAGGCAATTCTACTTGGTATTGGCTGCGTTAGTGAGTAGTTACTACAGTCAAACTGCAAACTAACTAAGTAGACCAATTAAAGAAATTAAAACGTTATAGAAAAAAAATGTAATTTTAAGTAACTTTCCTAGATCTATCGTCCTAGTTTTGGGGCATTTAAAAAGAGACAGCATATCAGTATGAATATTGTTTTGGACATAAAAGGCGGCGTTGACGATGTTTACCCACTTTGGTCAATGATTAACAATTATTGAAGATATGGGTGGTTAAGTAACATTTTTTAAAGGTTCATAATGAAAATGACTTTTTTTTTTGCATAAGAGGTCCGGAAAAATTGCTCACAAAATATGGCCACTTATTCTTCCTTCTACTTCCTTCGTCAGACGGAAACCTGTCAATTATTTTAAGAGCATAATATGTATTTGATAATAAAAATCGGTTATCGGAGATTTCAATACAATTATTATAAATATCGATAAGTTTTATCGACAGAAAACTTCAGCACTATTGAATTTAGTTGTTTATCAAAAATCGGTAAAACAAACGTAAATATGTGGTGAATACGGTATAAAAAGATTAGTGCCACATTTTTAAGTGCCTATATTATCAATAAAAGTTTAATATCGTAGAAATGAGCTGTTAAAATCACTTACTTGTGAAATGTAACCCGACATCCCTTTTTGTACCGTGTTTTACATAACATACACCCTTTCATAGTTTAACTATGAACTACCACCACTTATTTATATATTACTTAATCGCATCAAACCTTTTAAAACACTTTAAAAACACGAAAACAATTCGAACGATTAAGCCATAGAGAATTAAAATACATACATGGTTACCAATGGTTATGTCAAATTTAGTTCTCTACCCTAATAATGGGGGCGCTGATTCCGCTTCAAATGGCACAAAAAAAAGTGGGTATCATAGATCTAGCGTACTTGTATAATGGAGATGTATATTGTATGATGCTTACGGAGGACAATTCGAACATCTTCCTCGGCCACTCGTCGTACCGCCTGAAGCACATGTAATCGACGTCTCCCCCCTTGTAAACGTCCACCATTTTGTCAAACCACGTGGGACCGTCCGCGCAACCTGTAATTTAAACTTTATGGTCATACTCGGAGGCATCTAATAAAAACTTTTGATTACTTAACTGTAATTAAATAAAAAGATTGACATAAGCTCCATACATTATTTGTCAAACTCTTCATTAAATTGAAGTTTAATCATCCTTAAACGTTTCTGAGTGTGGCCGTGAGTGCGGATAGTTAAGACACAGTTTTGACAAGCAAATACTAGAACTGGTTTTTATGCGTCGTATATGCAAGTTATAAGAGGGTATTTCAGCAGAAAGGTCTCAAGTTTTTTTTTACCATCAAACAATTGTAACTGCTCTTTAATCTTGGCTACGTTAGTCCATAAGGGTGGCAGATTGGCTCGGACTTCGTTCTTCTCTTGTATCGGAATGTTGTCCCAATCTGACAGCTTCTCAAATGTAGAGACGAGATCTGAAAGAAGTAGATAGAAGCATAGTTGGCACAGAAGTTGGTTCATAAGAAAATGGCCTATGTAACTTGGTCGCGTTATGTCAAATCCAGAAGACAGATCACGAATAAAATTTAATTTACATAACCCAACAAAATGACGTATGTCCATTGTTCGTGTAGTTCACTACGAAAGAAAGTTTTTGTAAGTACCTACCGTCTATAGAGAATCTTGAGATGTCATCATCAACTTGTAACATCGCGACGTCACCATCGTAGGGAAACCTAAAACACAAAACATGTCTTTTGTGTTAATATACGCATAATTTAAAGATGATCAACTCGATTATTGAGAAATCGAAGAAATCGAATGCCTCACGTACGATGATGATGAACAAAGTACAAGGAAAAAGGCACAGTGTGGACAAAGCTAATGAGGGTTGTAACTTGTATCATGTATGGCGCTATGTAGCCGTCAGGTTTGTCGTGTCAAACAGCTCTCATATGTCACGAAATAGCTTCTAAATGTCACGATATAGCCATCTTATGTCTGCCTGACACGATATTTGACACATTAGACCTGACGGCTACATAGCGCCATGCAACCCTCGTTCAAACAAAACAAAGAAATTACCCTCTAACAAGATGCTCCGGACCGAGCGTATGTATTTGAAAGTCCTCTTTGAACAGCTTACATAGATCTTGAGCTTCCGAGTCTATGGTCAGTTTGCTCAGTTTGTCGACTGTTCGTTTCAGACTGAAACAGAATAACTATATTATTAACTATTTACTTATGCAAAAAAGGCACGCTGCTACTTAACCAAATAATATAGCCTCAATAGTAGCTAGGCCTTTAGGAATATGCGTAGTGGCAGGGGGGTGTCACTCCGCCGTTCCGCCGCCGAGCTACAAGTACATACGAGACTCCCCGACGTCGGGGCGATTCAATGGTTGCCGCGAACTGACTCGTGGCGCACGCGCGCGCCTCTTACGCAGTATCATATTTTAATTGGCAAAATTTATCAAAAATAAATACTGCATTGCAGCCGATTGTTGGGACAATGAATAAAATAGCAAATTTATATAATATCTACTGTCATGGTACCTAAATCTATGATAATAATTTAATATTATAAATATACACACAAATGTTTTATAATTATAATAAATATACTTATTTAAAATAGGTGGTAGCTGCATATACATTACACATAATAATATAATCCATACCTAATTACTTACCTAATTACATCAAAAGTGTCTGTATTCATTTACCTAATAGGTACTAGGTAGGTATAACAGTTTCCGTATATACCTTGCGTGGTATTTATACTTATTTGATTTTGACAACCCTATTTTCGGAATATCTGACAAGGTGTGGAATTGGTGTGGAATAAAGTCGACCATCGGCCATCGCGCGGCGCCAGAGAGCTCAATGTCGGCTGCTCGCGTGCGGTCCGTTGTTAATAATACTTATGTAGGCACATAAAACGGCGGCATTTGTGAACATCAAAGCAGTGAGACTTCTGTACTTGTACTATTATCTATTCTGTGGTAGTGGCCAAAAAGGAAGATCTTCCGACCGAGTGAGATAGCATGCTGTCAAGCCGAAGCCCACTGACGTCATTTCAGACGTTGTATATATTATCTTGCCGTGATCAGAAATTTCTATAGCGCGATGCAGGCCTGTGGCGCTAATTGTGAGTACCTCCTCAAGACTTTAGATGGTCCAAGGGTCTCCACTAGATGAGGTGGCCCAGTATCCTAGTCTAAATGCATTTGCCAGTTTCGATAGCGATGTCAAAAATTTGTGGGATTTGACATACCATATCGCAAGCGCCATGATCGCTGAGGATTCAGTGTCGACATTAGCGGACAGCGGGGCGGGTGCGGTGGCGGCGTGTTCTAGTACGCAGCGAGCCGCTCGCCGCACCGCTGTTTTGGAGAACCGGTCCATATAAATTAGAACTCGTCGCTCCCGCACCGCCACCGCTCCCGCCCCGCTGCCTGACTGAAGTCTGAGTGTCATGGCACTTATTTAAAGTTAATCATTATATCAGTAATATCATTACCTCGGCTCCCAATGTCGCAGCATCATCATCATCTCCATGATATGCGGCGTGACTTCACAGACGTGCTGTAACATCTGACTGAGCATGTCGTACAGGGTGTCGTCGAAGTCGAACCCCGGCCGCTTCGTACCACGATGTGCCTGTATCAGCTGCGTACATATTGTTACCGCGACTGAGGGGTCCTCCTGTATAAACAAATTTGGTAAAATCAATTAAAACCAAATAAAACCGTCTTCGAACAGTATTTCTTTATTATGAGGCCGCTTGTCGTTATCAAAATCGGTGCATAAACGACGAAGCTATCTGCCTACAAATATAAAAAAAAATATATATAATATCCAATCGAATTGAGAAACCTTATTTTTTTAAGTCGGTCTAGATTAATATTTCGTCACATGATCTTTTACTTAAGTCTTTCAAAACTTGGTAACTTACCAAAGCATACTTAAGCAGTTCATCCAATACCTCTTCCGGCGACTTAGGTTCACGTATTTGCGTGTTGCTGACTAAAACGAGAATCAAAATGTTGTAAACACGTTTTAAATGACCAAATACATTTGATGATAATATATTATAATGTGGAGAATTACCTTGCGTCTCTACATCGCGTACGTTCATTGTGGAAAGACTAGACGAAAACTTTATGTTGTATCTAAAAATCAGAAATTGTTTTAATTTTTTGATAATGTAATATTTTCTGTTGATAATGGCTTCTATTATTGGAACGAAGTTCCTTATCGCGCGTTGCGAAAAGGCGCTAGACGGAAAAAGTTGTAACGTAACGACACAAAAGTGTCACTATGTGTAACTTACAACTAGAGCAAAAATACGCAAAAATATGAGCGTGCGTTAGCGCAAACGTCAATAAAATCGGTTCAGCCGTAAATCAAAAAAGAGATTTTCGAATTCATAACATTAATATGTAATTTTACCTTGAATTTTTGTCATTGATAGTGGATTGTTTGGTCTGTTGTCTATCTTGATTGAAGTAAAGTAGCAGGGCAGTGCCCAGTGCTCTTCTCATGTTGGTACTTCCTCCATATATGAGAGGAAAGTATACAGCTATAGCTATACACTCACAGAACCTGTAAAAATAAAAGTATTGTGTTTTTTAATCCTAGATTTTGAACGATATGTATGCTTTGAATCTTAACAGCTTCTTGGCTTCTTTTAAATTAAGATATGAGGTAAGTATTTATTGTCATTACTACTAACATGAAAACATTTTGCCCTTTACTAATAAAAGTATTTCCACAGCGAATAACTATACAAAATCTGATTGCTTTGCATGACATATTGGAACGTCACAAATGATAGACAAAGACGGGCCTTGAATTGTTGTACGCGTATCACTGTTAGTTAGAGGATAAAAATACAGAATAATATACAGCGTGTAACAAAAATAAGTGATAATACTTTAGGGTGTGTACGTGTTCCTTGTAGAGAGTTCACTGTGAAAGTAGCAGAGCTGAAAGACCAACATTTTTTTCACTTTTGTATGGGGAAACTCGTGACGCTCGGGCCCTTGCCCATACAAAAGTGAAAAAAAAATTCGTCTTTCAGCGCTGCTACTTTCACAGTGAACTCTCTACAAGGAACACGTACACACCCTAAAGTATTATCACTTATTTTTGTTACACACTGTAAGTTATAGAAACTAAAAAACACGCTATTTTTTAATTCTAACAAATTATTGCATTGTCACTTTTATTACATATGCAAAGTTTGGAATTATTTAGAGGAGATAGGTAAAAATATGACTCGATTTTTGATACTTTACCTAACGTTCGAATCAGTGGACAGGTATTCTTGCACTACTCTAACCTCTTCCGTCTCACTCATCAACGCTTTCCCGACTAGCGGTAAAATGGCTGCAGCATAATCATCTGCAGATCGTACCAGACTGCATATTTTAGATGACTCCGCTAGTTTTTTGGAGGCAGGTTCCGGCGGTTCAGATATTAACACTGAAAAAAGGCACAAAATATTATTACTACATGAAAACTTACGGCCGCATAAAATAACGTATGATATTTGCCCACGAAAAGAGACTTCACCATCACGTGAATATCGAGGCCATCCAGCTCCTCGATAATACGGACTTAGTTAGAAGACTGAAAAGGACAAAACCTTTTGAGTTAGTGTATTAAGTGTTAAAATCAGTGTAAAAGACCTAAAGTGACTGTGACGAACACAAACAATAGTGTGTATTCTCCTTTATAGAGACTTTAAGAAAGTGTTGATGGACACAATCTTAGTTAACTCTACTTAGCAGATTAAGTGAACGTAAAATTACCTATTAGTCTTAGTTAGGCTAGATTGTAATAATTATGAAATACCTAAACAGGTATTTTATGTATAAAAAAAATATAAAAAAATAAAAAAAATTGCCTTGCTGTATTTTAATGAGTCAAGTTTGTATATAAAATTCCTGAAAATCATCAATCACAAGTCATCAACTATTAAATGCAGGCGTATTTGCCAAGCAATCTTGGGTAATGGGTTATTATATTATAAGAGCTATTGAAATTTCCTGTTCGACTCGGTCCTCGGATATCAAAAGGTACAACGCGATTGTTGGTTTCTTGATTAGGCGCAAGAAAATTGAAAAATTCGAATCGAGGTACGATTTATACTAGGTTTAAAAATAATTTTACTCACATTGAAATGCTTTAAGGATGACCTTGAAAACGGTTTCCTTCTGTTTGGGATTATCGCTTAGATTCGCAACTTGTAGGACTAGCTGTCTTCTATCATTGTCGCTAATTTGAGGCAGACTATGTGTAAGCTGCAAGCAGTTTAATATAATATGAGCGCAAAAAATAGGCAGTCAAAATAATTGTTAATACTTATTTTTAAAATATTTAGCACGTCCATGTAGCGCATCACGCAAAATATTTTTACGCTTGACAATAAATATTCTACAAGTACGCACGACATGCATGATTGATTCGGGCACATTAGCATATACGCATGCGAGTACGTAAAATGCGTACGTGTCAAATTCATACCCCTTTTTTTCTTCTTTTAAATTTGCCTAATAATAATAATAATCAGTCGTAATAATAATCGAAGACGTAATAAAAATATTACCAATTCGAGTCCAGTTTCTTCAGCCAAAACTTCTTGTAGCGGCAGATTGTCAACTTTACCTATTCCCTCGCTGATGCATTTCACAATGATTTGAACGCACTTTACTTTCTCGCGACCAACTATCTTTGGTAACAGATCTGACACCACTCTGAGAACAAAGTAGGTAAATATTTTCTAAATTTTAACAAAGTTTTTGTAGAATACACATCTAATATTTTGTATGAACTTTGTAGGTTGGTTGATGTGGGTACATTCTTGTTTTTCTTATTGACATAATAAGTGGGTACATAAATATTTTCAGTGTATTTTGCTACCTAGCTCAATAAAGCTGTTCTTTCGTAATTTAGTGTTTTAATACTTATTCTGGACATAATAGTTTTAAAATATTTATGTGATTAAAATGGCTTCACCCGACTATGGCAAAGCGAGAAAAACTGCTAGTAAATTGGCCTGTACTGTCAGAGAAGTTAATTCATATGCAGATTGGTCGCGTCATGTCAAACCCAGCCGACAGATCACCATTCGCCGGCTAATATTGAATTGACATAAACCAATAAAATGGCGTAGGTCAACTGCCTATGAATCAATTTCTTCGATGGTATAAACAATACTTAGGGCCTGTTTCACCCATTCCTGATAAGTGATGGATTGGCTATCCACCACTTAACTTGTCAGATAAAGAATGGAGAATCTGTCAAAAAAGTTGTGGATAGCCTATCCGGCACTTTATCAGGAAGTGGTGAAACAGGCCCTTATTGTTTTAAATATAACAATCAATATCTTACCTAAAATTAGCTTCATCGCAGCATTTCGGGTAGCCCTTCTGTGTGTAGTATAGCAGCTTGATATACTCGGCCACATCACTTCGCCTCGTCTTTTCGAGCATCGATCGAAATTTCTTTTGGACTTCCGTACTAGGGGAAATAGCTAACGCTAGACCGAACAACTCGGTGACGTCTGGAGATACCCGTTTCCCTTCTATGGCTTGGATGACAGTAGGTAGAAGTTCTGGTATGTCAATTTTCGCTTTGGTAATCCGTTTCAAAATTTGAATACACCGCTTCGTCGTTTCTGATTGGAAATCTGAAGGTGAATATGAATAATTTTGTTAGTACTTATAGTTTTTTTTTATTTAGTAGTTTTAATATAGGTTTATTCCCTATGTGCTTGTGTAACCATACGGACATTTAAATCTTGTCCCACTACAGTATTTGACTTTTGAGGAATGGTTACTTCGCTCTGAAAATACTGTATAAATCATCCACAACGGATGCCAAGGCCTAGTTTTTTATTCCCTAAGTAATTGCCAGCAGGGTACTAAAATATTTTTAACTGTTTTTTCTAAGCAAAAGCCAAACTGCGTACGCCTTCTCACGACCAAGACGACTATAATGAATAAGAATAAGAATATTTTTATTTTGTCACCACACAACACATGTAAATCCAATGATATTCTACTTATACAGATTTGTTACGTTCATACTATTTTCCGGTTTAAATCTCTTCCGAACAACATTGACAAATTTGACAAATAAGTGAAACAAAAGATACGAAATGCCATTTACATAAAAGAGACAGACTAAATAAAAGACAACCCAATTGGGTCGTATTTGAAGCTTCACAACGCGCGCGGTAGTAACATATCTGCTTTGAGTTTTTTTTTTGTAATATATCATTGTGTAAATCAAACAATAATACAGAAGTGCTTAGCATTAATTTCTCCAATACCTACAATACAATTGTCATACATTGTGTGATTTCAAAATGATACCTTTTATTTCTTAAGTTTAAATCCACCAAGCCGTTTAGGCTCTCGAACATGCCAAACGAATTCAATACAACACATACACAGCAACTTCTCACACAACCCTTCGTCTGGAACTGTCGGATAAAAATTAACTCACCAACAATCTTGTCTTCAAAGAACTGTCCGCTTATAGTGACTACATTGGGATACATGTCTAACAGTTTCTCCAGCTTCTCTAGTAGACTCCTCACTACTGCAAAACTCCTATATTCCAGGGTGGTAGTGATCAAATGCTTTATAGTGGAATTGAGGTTTTCTATACAAGACGAAGGTAGTTCTTCTTCGCTATGCCAAGATATTATAGTTTCAAGCTGCAAATTGAAATTCGTATAAACAAATACTACTTTTGACTTACATAACGTTTTACGTATTAAATGTTAAATATTATACTTTAGAGTAAAAAATTGAAATGAAGTCGTTTAAATTAAATTTTGGGCCCTTGCCAGCCAAAGATTTGCCGACCGCCACGGGCCTTATGTACAAGCACAGATGTACAAGTCTCAGTTCACTTACAATATCAAAATGTACGGAGTTAAACATGTTGGTCGTTGTGTTAGCGGTGATATCGAGCAGCGCCGGCCGCAAGACGCTGGCGTGCGACTTTAGCTCCTGCTTACAGTTGCAGATGGCCTGCAAAGTTGTTTTGCACTAATTGTCATAATGCCACACGTTAGGGCAGTAAATTGTTCTATTTAAATTTGTTCTATGTTATATATTTAATAATTTATGACATCAATTTATTTATAGGCAGGTGGCGAACTTGCGTTACTTACTCAGTTTACACCACGTCCTTTGCTTGACATAACTCCGCCAGAGTAGACAGAATTATTAGACTAGGACGAGTCGGCGCATGAGTACCGAAAACTATTCCACCTCAATTTTTTATGCGATCCTCTTCAAATTGCCCTCCTGATGATATAAATGCATGTTGCCAGGGCGCAACCCGGTGCCATATTGTTTAAACAAACATTGTTTAAACAATTGCAAGGAATTGTTATTTTTCAACCGAACAAATTTTTGTTATATTCTTTATTGAAATACGAATAAAAAAGGTCCTATGACTTTTTACGATAAAGTTAATATTTTTAAAGATATGAATTTTTAAAGGTTCGAAAAACCTCAAATTTGGGTACTTTCGACCGATGAAAAATATATTAAAAAAATAAATAATGTCAAAGAAATATATTTTTTTAAATTCTATATACAATAGTTAATAATATTGTTAATAAATAAATAAATAAATAAAATTTATTTTCAGACAAAGAAGCCCATATTATAAATAATTTTTGATAATAAAATAATTATGAACTAAACAAATAATCACAATGCAGCTCATCAGCTCATCTTGCTACCCTGACATGTAGTTCAGTGAGTCTGCGAAGGAGTGGAGAGTCAATTCGCTCCGCTATCATCTTCAGGACCCCAAATAGAGATTTCAAAAAATTTCAGTGTTTATATCTTTTTTTTATCTTAGCAAAAGTAGACAAAAAATTGTGTTTGCGAATGCAGCAGCTGTACCCTGAATCTGAATTGCGAGACAATCAAAGACTCGGATTATGGACAGTTCGCACTTCGCAACACCTGCACACGCCTAGCCAGCCTCGAAGACATGCCTCTGACGAGGTTAAAAGTGACAAAGTTGTGCTTAACAAACTTTTAAAGTAACAAACTTTTAAAGACAATGTGCAAAAAGCGCTAGACTTTGCTTAGAGCAAAACGGATTGCAGTTTGAACTCGTTTAAACTATGCTAAGTGTAGACAAGATGGAAGTAAATAAGATTAAGAGGTGGGTTGTTTTGATTTTTATTTTTTAATTAGTTGTACTGTGTACATAAGTTAATTGAATTTTTAAATACGCCTAAATGCAAAGGATGTGGTTTAGATTTATTATAAATTTCTGAAGTGCTTATTTTTCGTAATTAAAAAGTTGTAATTTTCGATACTTTTGATGTGTATCAATTAATTTTATTCTAAACATACCTGTTTACGTCCTTTACATTTGACGGTCCTAAGTTCGTCAAAGTATGAAGTACTTGTATGTATTATCTATTCTGTGGTGTGAAGGGAAAATTCGCAACTTATGATAATAACAAGAATGCAGTGACGGATTAGCCCTTAATCAAATTAAGCAATTGCCTAGGGCATCACGTCTGAGGGGGCACCAGAAGAGTAAAGGTTCAAAGACCGATTCTAGTTGAGATACGGATAGGGGGGCCCACAGGCATGGATTGCTTAGGGCATCAAGTAGTCGCAATCCGTCACTGCAAGAATGTCAATGGAAGGGCGGGGCAGGGCCGGGCCGCGCATGTGTCCATATTTTGTGATGTTTGGTAGGATAACTTTCGGAGGCTATTTCTCAAAATTTTAGTACTGAGTGATTATAAAAGAAGAAATACGTGTATTTTTATTTTTAACAAGGATCAATATATCCAAATTTGGCAGGAAGGTTAAATTGCACCCTGTATAGAGTATGCCGACTTAGAACTGATGTTGAAATTTTTAAATTTGACGTATTATGACGAAAATCGTCGCTAGGGTTGTTAACTTGTTACCTACGAATTTAAAACTATGACATATTCGCTAGACGTGTTCCTCTTTGGTCGTATTGTTGTTTGTGTTTTGGCACATGCGATTAAAATTGTCACAATCCAATTTTGAAATCTTTATTTTAAATAAGGTAAAAGCACTAATGGCAGACGCTTTAAGGAAACAGGGAACATTTGAATGTTGTAAAATATATATTTATTAAAATAATGCATTGACAACTTCTTCCATGTCTTCAGTAACTCTTACAAAATAAAACTATTATGATTATTCACTGACAAATCAATTAAAAAATAAATTATTGGTATTTTTGTAAACTTAGTCATAACAACTAATAGATGACACCACAGAAAACGAACATCACTAATAGTAGACACCAATATAAACTAATAGTTGACATAGAACATTACATCACATTTAACATTTTTCCTATTATTAGGTCTTTATTTGCCGTTTTTTCAAAAGATTTCATTTACTTCATCATAGTAACTACATGCATATGAAATATTATCCACGTTGTCTCCAGATTCTATCCATTCTTCTTCCATGCTAAAACTATCTTTCCTTTTATTTTTATTATTCATACATTTTTTCCTAGCAAATTTATTTTCAGTCTTTAGTCTCCATGCTTCTCTTGTCTCTTCTTTTTTTTAATTTCTTTTCTCAGCTCTCCTTTTTCTTCTTTTTACTGCTAAAAAACTAAAGCAATCGATTTTTAGATCAGACAAGGTCTAATATGTCAATTTTTAGGTACATTAGTTCTAATTTGTTAGTTTGTTTATGGAATTATATTTTCAGAGAATGAATGAAAAAAAGAGTGATGATATTTGCAGTAGAATAAACTACAAAATAACTTTAGTATGTATTGCAAAATGATGATATGAGTTCCATGTCATCTATTAGGTTTTTTACATTTTCAAGAACTAATAGTAGACACCCTTTATATTGTTAGGGAAAATTGATAAAAATCATAAATAAACATTAATTAGTGTATACAACATGACCATTAATCCAATGAAATCAATAGAAATTACAAAAAATCAAATAAATGTATTCAAAACTTACGTGCAAAATTTCGCCTTCCTTAACCTATTTGCTAAGAAACTGCCGAGCGCGTGTTGACGCGGTCCCATTTTTTACGAAAACTGATCCCATTTTAAAATTTTGTTCCCGAAGGCGTCCCTAATATATTTTTTCACGTCAACAGATAGCTTGAGAAGCTTATAAAATTTATAGTGTTGAGAAAAAATTAGACTAATTCTTATTTTTATGGTATTTTTGTCGCAAGTGTCATCTATTAGTTCCGAGTCTACCATTAGTGCTTTTACCTTATTTAAAAATAAATTATATCAGCCAGCGCGAGGCACATTCCGTTTATAATCCTAGTGAAACCCGACGAATTTGACAGATATTGAAACCTGTCCGTTTCTTTGCAGTCGAACTACTGGTAGTTATGTCTATTGTGACTCCGCTAAATTATGTACCCCTTTAAAACAATTTCTTTCATGGTGCTTACCTGCGCTAGCAGCCACTTGGCGTTACAGTGGAGCTCATCAGCTAAAGCTGCCGCTATCAGCTGCATGGGTCGGTTAGGTTCATGAGGTGCGACCTTCCGGACTACCATCATGAGGGCGGCGGAACACTCGTGACGGTTCAACGCACTGTCACCAACTGGCACCTCTTGTGCTTGAACCTGGTTTAAGTAGTTTTACATCTGACATTAATAAAAACATATTTCTTACACTATTTTTACTGTATTTTCTAATTACACGACTATTTATTGATGTTAACGTAAATTTCCGTCTACGGTACTATGAATAACTAGCTGTTGCCCGCGACTTCGTCCGCGTTAGTATAGTTATAGATCACGTCCCAAGTATTATTTATTGTACAAAAATATTCAATGTACAGCATTGAATTTTCTACGCTTTTATTATATATAGATGCTCCGCGCAGCTTGGCTTGCGTAATTTAGGAATTTCACGCGACCGTACATTTTTCCGCAAAAAATAGCCTATGTCCCTTAACGTGGTCTATTCTTCATGTTTGCCAAATAACATAAAAATATAATTGCCCCCGTTTTTTCCACATATTCCTCTATTTCTTCGCTCCTATTAGTCGTAGAATAATAAAATATAGCCTATGGCCTTCCACGATAAATAGGCTATCTAATACTGAAAGAATTTTTCAAATCGGACCAGTAGTTCCTGAAATTAGCGCGTTCAAATAAGCCCTTTCATATAATTTCCCCCGTTTTTTCCACATTTTCCACTATTTCTTCGCTCCTAATAGTCTTAGCGTGATAAAATATAGCCTATAGCCTTCCTCGATCAATAGGCTATCTAATACTGAAAGAATTTTTCAAATCGGACCAGTAGTTCCTGAGATTAGCGCGTTCAAATAAGCCCTTTCAAATAATTTCCCCCCGTTTTTTCCACATTTTCCTCTATTTCTTCGTTTCTATTAGTCTTAGCGTGATAAAATATAGCCTATAGCCTTCCTCGATAAATGGGCTATCTAACACTGAAAGAATTTTTCAAATCGGACCAGTAGTTCCTGAGATTAGCGCGTTCAAACAAACAAACAAACAAACTAACAAACTCTGCAGAATTATAATATTAGTATAGATATAACTACAATATCTATAAAATTCTTTTGAAAAATCTTATGCTGCTTGTCTCTTTCAGTCGCACTCGAAATTATTGGCACTGTTTTAGTGGACCAATGGAAAAATTAGTGTTTTAGTGCGCGAGGAAAGCAGACAATAACAATATTTTTTCCTAGGACGATAACTTGTGTATTGATAGTTAGAATTTATTGAGATTAAAATAGTTGAATTAAGTAACATTTTTCTGAAGAAAGTAAAGATAAGTTTAACACATTTCGAAAAATATATACCTCAGTTTCATGTAGGTCGTACTGCAATGGATTTTCGGATAGTGTATGCGTAAAGTCCCTTGTGAGTTCCGTGCGCGTATGCGTTTGCGTGCGTGTGAGCGTACGCGTGAGCGTCCCAGACGTGCGCGTTCGCTGTGACGGCGTGTAATGCGCGCTGTTGCGGTTCTGCGTATATAAAAAAATGCTTTACAGCTTTTACACCATTACAATAACGTTTTCTGTTCGCACCAAGTTTTATTAATAAAACTTCAGTTTTCTTTGACGACGAATGATGTAATATAAAAAACCACGACTTCCAAAAAACCATTGGCGTGTCCATATTATATGACTCGCCACTCGAAGACAGCATAGCCATGGTACACATTTCCGCATACATTTTGTCCAACCACTCACCCATTGATATCTTATGGGTAGGCTCAAATGGTCCGTGCCGATGAGCTCGGGCCAGGTCCTCTTGTCGAACACTGTGGCGTACACATCGATGCTCGGGTCGCGGCAGCACAGCGCCGACACCACGCAGTTGTAGATCGCGCAGTGGAAAAGTCTGTAATCAATAAAACATACAGGACGTAACAAAAGTGATAACACTTTGGGGTGTGTATGTGTTCAAAAAAATTCCTCTTTCAGCGCCGCAACTTTCACAGTGAACTCTATACATGGGATCCATACGCACCCTAAAGTATTATCACTAAGTTTTGTTACACCCTGTATAGAACAATTATTAATAATTATTCATCACATTACAAAATTATATGTCATTAAATCGTATTGTGTGGTTTTAAATGAAAATTTGTTGTTGTTATTTCAAACTCTTATGAGTTCTTCTGTATCTATTATGTATGTATATATGTATCTCTTACGAATCTCCTGAATATATTATAATTCAGAAGATTCAGGCTTCTTAATTCTTATACCCATACGATTCATACTTCTCTATAAAAAGTATATACTATATCATAAAAAGTATCTTAGTATATCATCTGACACTTATAAAAACTACAATACTACTACTATAGTTTGTGCGTTTTAAGATGATATGGGTGACAGTTTTCATATTCTACGGGTTGTTTTTTACAAGAAAACAAAATAAATCTAAATGTAATAAATTATATTCCACCTACAAAAACAAATGTTTCCTATAATTATTGTACTTAAATGAATAAAAATGAAAAGTTGCTAAATGCTAACTTATTAAATATAAATTATAAATATTAACTGTGAAATAGGAGTATAAAATTATTGTTACGAAAACATTTGAAAAATGTCAGATGCATGAAACGGAACTTATGTCAATAGAGATTGACTCTGTTGAATCAAAATCAAATCGATAAAAAAGGGCGGCCATCTTAAATCGCCGGCACCACTGAAATATCAGTACGGATAACGGAATCGATAATTTCGATTGCAATTCCTTTACGAAGTAATTCAATATTTTTAAATTATCGATTAATTTTTATTAGGTATTGTCAATTATAATGTGTCACGCATATCATCATAAAACGCACAAACTATAGTATAAAAATGCAACAAACAATTAATAACTTTTTAATTTTAAGTTTTTATGTAGGTAAATATTAAAATTTCTGTCAGAACCAGTGTGTTTTCGACCTAATGTTTTTGCATTATGGCTCAAAAATCATATCAGCGTACCTGTAACTATTTTTCATCTTGTCATCGGCGTCGGTTGGACATTTGACGCTGGCTTTGAGCGTAAGTCCCAACTTACAAGCCGTCTTCACGATCCAAAACGGAGAGTCCCCGACTTTGTCCGTGATTTTGTGGTACAAACGAGACTTTGGCGACTCGATACTTTGCCGGGGTACCTGCAAACAAAAATATTAAAAGTTTCATAACTCTATCCAGAACGAAGTTAAATTAAGCGTAAACAATCACCTAACGTTAAACGTTATGTGAAAGTTTTAACAGACACACATATTTGCCGATTTTTTACAAAATCTAAAAATTTAATAGACGGACAGCGCTTTTACTGGCACATATTCATAAATTGACATATTCAAACGAAAAATTAAAACCGACTTCCAAGGTAAAAACAATAGTAATTTTCTAAAATGAACTAAAAAGCATTCAATAATTCTTATTCTGTAGTCTGTACTAAGTATTTCTGTTCTCAATCTTCATTATTTTGAAGTTGGTACCAGTCCTACAAGTTGCAGTTAAATTCTGTCATAGAATCAGGAGTTCTGTTCAGCATCTGCCGAATCGTGGTATACCATGGTGCAAAATCTTACTTTTTGGTAGCATTTGATCAAGATACATCACATAAAACAAAAATAACCATATGTTCCCATTTGATTTTCAAGGAGTCCCCTCTTTCCTCATTCCTCATGGTTCCCCATGAGGAATGAGAAAAGACCACCACTTTTATGAACATGGTACAAACTCGGAACAATACATAGGCTATTGTTCCGAGTTGGTACCAACAAAAGAAAAATTTTGAAAATCGGTTCACAAACGGCGGAGTAATCATTGAACATACATAAAAAAAATATCCACAGCCGACCGTATAACCTACTCCTTTTTGGAAGTCGGTTAAAAAATGAAACTACATACCTTTTGGAACAAAACCTCTAGTACAGTGAAGGCTCTGATGGTATCTTGAACGTATTTCTGGTAGGTATAGTGCATGGAAGCAGCACGGGGTTTCTTCTCCAATAGAGGTAGCAGCAGCGGGAGACACGACGAGAAGAACTCCTCGCAAAATGATGCCTTTGAGAACCTAGTGATGATTTTCAATGTAATTACTAATTATAAATTGCGAACAACGTTAAATTCTTTCAGCTAAACTGTATGTAATCGGCGCATGTGTACTGTAGTCAGATCTAGGGCACGATAGTGCCCCAGCCAAGTCTAGAGCAGTTCGCGGATTTTTTACATAGAGATTTACCAACAACGACTCGTCTGATTACAATCTACCTAAAGCGTATTTGCCTACGTGCTTCAAATCACAAATCGCAAACTGTGCATGCCTATTCCATTATTGACTACGTTACCTAATATTCTTGAATATTCTTGTGACTTGTAACAGTATTCGTCTAAAAATACTTAAAAATTCTAGATACAAGTGGCTAGGGAACCCGAAAACAAGATTACGTACTATCAGAGAAGTTGATTCCTAGGCAGATGGTGGACCTAAGTAATTTGGTCGCGTTAAGTCAAACCCATCGGACCGATCACAGCTAACATTGAATTGACATAAGCCAACCAAACGACGTAGGTTTGTCAACTGCCTAGGAATCAATTTATTCGATGGTACCTCAGCAGCGGCACGAGTAGTCTGGTGACGCCGCCGAGCGCGCACTCGGAGCGTCTGTACATGTCCTCGCACAGGGACATGTCCTCGTGGACGGACAGCGCGTACACCGTAACCGTCATCGCGTCGTCCCACCAGCCGCGAGCGTCCGCACCTAGAATTAAGACCACACTCGATTCTTATGCTTCGAGTCAGCTCTGGATTTATGTATATGCAGTATGGACGGCCTTTGGGCGGCAGCGTCCTAGGATGGCGGCATTGTTCCTACATAGGTGCGGCAAAACGATAGTAGCCTATACTCATAAAAATATAAATTCAGCCCTGCTTCGAATGTCCTTTCGTTCGCCAACTCAATCGCACGCCCGATCTACGACGCACATTCAATGTATTAGGCCCGTATCAATAGTCAGTACTTAAGATGCGACCCGGTCTCAAGACGCGGTTCGGCTTTGTGATTGGTCCAAATTTTGACAGGCAACCAATCACAGAGCCTAAACCGTGTCTTGAGACCGGGATGCATCTTGAGTACTGACTATTTATACGGGCCTTAGAATATGGATCTAACGAGAAAGTGCCGGTCGAAAATTCATTGCAGAATTTTTTTGCAACTATGAAAATTCATTGCAGAATTTTTTTGCAACTATAAAAATTCATTGCAGAATTTTCATAGTGTCGTGTCAAACTGTTATTGGATTAATCTTTTATGAATATATTATCTTTACTCATTTTATTATCAAATAACTTCACTATGCTATATTCAGAAATTGATAAACCTCAATACTCACTCGAAGCAAAATTCATGATGATCTCTAGTAGTTTTGTGTTGCGAGTCCTGGCAAAGGACTCGAGGATCCCCCTGAAGTACGAAGACAGGGTTCCTTTGATTTCATCCAATCTCGTGGGCAGTCGGGAGGCGATGCTGAAATATGCCGAACTGAAAAAAAAAGTTAAGTTTAATATCTATAACTCGATCAATACAAATTATATAGGATAAAAAATGGCATAGGCATGTTACGTGAAATCCGAAACTATAGGAATAAAATATTGAAAAGAGTTTTGAGATAATTTGTATAAAACCTTCCTTGATGACATTTTTTTAAATCAAATGGTGTAAAAATACACAGTGTATGTTTATAGCATTTGATTTATTTTATTCTAACTAATTAAAACAGATTAATAGTCATGGAGCATCGGTAACTACTAGACCCAGTCCCGAAATTTTATTTTTTATTAGTGCAGGCCACTTTATTTCTGCCGCCCCATGTACGAAATCTGCCGGGCACCTAGGACGCTGCCGCTTCTAGACCGCGGCATACATATTTATAAACCTGGGACTGACTAGCGGGAAATAACTTTTAAAAATATACTTACTTATATTCCTCGCCCTCGGGAATCACGTCTATAAGCATTATCCTCTCCCGTGTCTTGGTGTCTGGACTGTCCAGGGTCTGCAACAGCCACTGCATGGGTTTGGACTTCGGAGACAGTCGGACGACAGAGCGGGACAGGTGGAGAAGAATGAAGTGTCTGTCTTCAAACGTTGACACTCCGAGGTAGGTTGGCCAGAGCTAAAAATAAAGAATAGTTATTATGTTAGTCAAAATTAATTAATCGCGCGAAAACCGTACACTTTTCCGAGATAAAAAGTACCTATCCTATGTCCTTTCCCCGGGCTCAAAGTATCTCTATACCAAATTTCTCCAAAATTGGTTCAGCCGTTTAGGTGTGAAGAGGTAACAGACAGACACACTTTCTCATTTATAATATTAAGTATAAATGTTCTGTCTTGTGTGGCCACAGCACACACTTTACATGGACAGGGATCATCACCGTCACAAACTATAATAGTATTATAACTTACCTCATCCACTAATTCCAATATATTTTCTAGGTCACCATTCTTTAGGGATTCTTTGACGATGTCTATCAACAGGGTCGCGGCATCCTTCAACTGAGGGTCGAGCAATACGTACGGCTTGCGTGTGAGATGTCTGTACGTCAACGATATGAAATCTTTACAGAACTGTATCCCAACTTTTTTAAGAGGGCAATCAGAGCCTTCCCCTAGAAATGTAAAAAGTAAACCTTATTTTTTAATTAGAGACAAAAAGTAAGTTTGATATACAGTGCTGAAAGCTAAGCGCTTTTTTTTTTCTATTCCCTTCCCTATCCTCCCCTATTTCCTTCCCTACCCTCCCCTATTCCCCTCCCTCCCCTATAACCCTATTCCCTCTTAAAAGGCCGGCAACGCACCTGCAGCTCTTCTGATGCTGCGAGTGTCCATGGGCGACGGAAGTTGCTTTCCATCAGGTGACCCGCTTGCTCGTTTGCCCCCTCATTACATTAAAAAAAGGGAAAATTAATTACCTTGGGACATTTCTCATATAAACATAGAATTCTTAGTAACTCTTTCAGCAGGGCTAACAATTAACATAACAGTTGACATGGAAAATAATCGACATACTGACAGATTTTATCGACAAAATTGCGGATTTCCATTGTCTAACTGTCACTTTGTCTTGTATAATTCTCATTTTGCCTATTCTTCTGTAGAAAGAAACCGTTTCTATGGTGACCACTGACCATGCTACAATTTTCACAGTGAACTCATTTTAAGGGACTGTTTTGCCTTGAATGATCTGCAGGATTGAGTTTATGCTATACACTATCATAGATGCTGTTGAAAAATCCATACTGATCGTTATTCTATTAAGTTAGAAAAACTGTTACAAGACCTAAATGTTGCAATTACTTACTAATAAAAATAGTCACAATGGATAATGGATATTATGTTATATATATTATATACCGTACTTTGTTTTGTACTTGTCTATTTTAACATACTTTCCGATGCGCAACGAAAAAGTAACCTTCATTTTTGCTAACTGATCTTAAAGTTGTGTGCGACCTATTACTATTATACTACTATTTTAAAATCTTTGACTTATTAGGAAACTATATGACGCCCGCAACTCCGTTGCGCCAAGATTCGTTTATTGCGCGGGAACCGTACATTTTCACCTTTCACCTTTGAAGACGTAACAGACAGACACACTTTCGGATTTTTAATTTTATTATGGATCTTACCTTTCAAAATCGCTTTCGTCTGATCATCATCAACGACCTTCATCATGATGTCTATGCAATCCACGTGATCCTTCAAATTTTGTTCCACCATAAAGAAACTTAGTGACTGTCGTTCATTTATTATAAAGAGTAAAGTATCTATCAATATTTGTTTTCGCTCCAACACACTTTCGACTTCAAATACTTCACAAAAGACTTTCATGATGGACATAGTTTTCTTTTCTTTGTTTTCTATATATCGTTTTCCAATGCCTTCAAGAATACTCAAATGTTTCTTCACCCAGCCGTTTATGCTGTTAGATATCGTCTCTAAAGATATCGATGTGAGATTACTTTTTATACGTTTGAGGCATTTTTCTAGATTGTCGTGAATATTCACTGTTGAGTTTTGTGAAACGTTGTCAATAACTTTTACGATAAAATCGATTGCATCCTGAAAACAGAAATATGAAAGCGATTTAGGTATCAGTGGCCGGTTTTATTAAAACCAAGCCAGCTAGTAGTACCGTAGGAGTCATTTTTATAATACCCAAGTGTGTTCGTAATTTAACTTAAACTTTCATAACCCTGTTAGTATAAATCGAGACGACCAGCGAGAGATTACTTCAGGACCCTGTTTATACACGCCCATCCGACGCATGGATCATCTTTCTTAACAGTAAATCTGTCAGGTGATGCCCGGATTAACCTAAGCAAAATTAAAAAGAATGTGACTCAAACTCGGGATTTGAAGTTTGAACCCTTCGAGTCGAATGCCAATCTCTAAACTACTAGACTACGGACACACTTCAGAGTTTGTGCTAATTAAAACATACTTACGTCATTTAGAAGCGAAGTGTCGGAGAATTCCGTCAAAAACTCCAATTTATCGTTAATATCATCGAGTATATCGTCTTCAAACAAGCGTCTCGTAATCCTATCCTTATTTTGCGTGTATACAATCTCACAATCTTCTTCGGTCATATTAAATTCTCTCCTCATACACGACAACACGTGCAAGTTGGGTGGATCCATGTCAATGAAACAACTTATAATCTTAAATTGATCACAATCTATCTGTTTCATTAAAACGTTAATGAAAGTCAAAACTACCACCGCATTATTATTGTCGTTGGACTTAAAATTATGCAACACTTTAAACAAATCAACGATTAATTTTTCGATCGCTTCTTTTTCGAATAATCCGATTCTATTTACAAATATTTCTGTCGCCATCTTTGTTAAATCATTACAATTTGTGGCTTTAGAGATAACTTGTATAATATACTTTTGTATTAGTATATTATTGTCTGTTATAGCTCTGAGTATTACCATCAGAACATCAGCTTCGATGTTATTCACTGAAAAAAAAATATCATGAAGAATGGGTCCAAAAACATTGCCCTGTGGTACTACACTATTGCAGTTATAGAATCTAAGGGCCTACTTAATAAAATATTAGCTCCAGAATTACGCTAATCATACTGTTATCATAAGCTCTTCCAACATAAAGATTTTCTAAGGTTTACGTGAATATTTTGTACAGTTTGAATAATTACAGTTTTCTCAAACGTATCACACGAGGTAGCAACATGTATGAACTTACGCTCATCGTATGAATATAATAATTAAAACCTATCTAAATAAATAAAATTGTTAGTCTCGCTGTAACTCGAGAACGGCAGAACTGATTTGGCTAATTTTAGTTTTGAAATGTTCGTAAGTCCATGGCAGGTTTATATTCTGAGGGAAGTGATACCTATATAGGTAGATGACCCGCTGAACTATATAGTTCAGCGGGTCATCTAGCCGTGGCATAATTTATGTTAAGTTACGAAAGAGTACTTACAAGTTTCACTTAATAATACTTGCTCCAATAACTCTCCAAAAACATCTTCCTCCACATCCCCACTCAACAATATTTCTAGGCCATGGAGGAGCTTTTCTCTGCTGTCTGGGAACTTTTCTTGTAATATGTACTGAAATGGTAAAATGCTTTTAGATGTTATTGTCTAAGAAAAATTTCGAATGAAGATTGACAGGATTTTTATAGAACTTAATAATACTTTAGGGTGTGTATGTGTCCCTTACATAGAGGTCACTGTGAAAGTAGCAGCACTGTAAAAAAGTAATTTTGACTTCTATGTTTGTACAGGAAATGCCTCAATAGAGTTTAGAACTGAAACTTTTAGAATTATTGTAAGTTCCGGAATCCGAAACGCTGGGGAAAATAGTTAGGGAAGTAAGATGTTGTAATACCTTTACAAGCTCAAAGGCGCTGTTTGGTTCACAATGAGACATGTAGTACTTTAAGGTGTCCCAATTCATAGAAAAACTCGAAAGAGCAGATAGCACCCTGTACAACGCAGACTGTAGCAACGATTCCTTGCGTATCGTCACTAAAAGTTGTCAAAAAAAAGAAGGTATAATTATTGTATACTTGATAAAAATCACAGTATAGACTATAGACGAAATAATAGTAGTTAAAAAACACGCTTTATTTATTTTCATATTACTTTTTTTTATGAAAAAAGAGGGCAAACGAGCAAACGGATCACTAGCCTGCCTAGCATACGCCAACGAGATATCTCACTCTCGAGATAATTAAAAACTACGCATCTCATAATACATAATCATAATGTCATAATCTCGACATTACCAAATCTCGACATTACCAGACCAAACTCTATAAAAATGTGTTATTTCGATCTACGCGAAAAAAAATGTTTGTCATGCTAGGGTCAATAGAGATTTAGATACAAACCATCAAACATCGAGAAATCATGTAGAGTGAGATATCTCGTCGGCGTATGCTAGGCAGGCTGATGGAAAGCAACTACCGTCGCCCATGGACACTCGCAACATCAAAAGGTGAAGCTGCAGGTGCGTTTCCGGCCTTAAGAGGGTATACGCTCTCTTCTTGAAGGTTTGCAGGTCGTATAGGTCCGAAAATACTGCTGGTGACTTTTTTTTTTTTTTTTTTTATAAAATCCAAAAATTTTGTCGCTCTTAATTATTTCATTGTCATTGGCTCATAGTTACTTATGCAAAGATTCGAATTAATTGGACTACTGGAGAAAGGTAAAAATCGTGCTCATGTATCTTTGAGCCCAAGCTTAAAGAAGCGTGTTAAAAAGGAATTTCTATAATTCAACCACTGACGGCGGCACTCAGATTGTTATGGATACTTATCTTTAATTTTATAAAAGGGTTTGACAGAAAGTGTATGGAGTTTAAGTCAATTATTTTATATCAAAGGCCCTTCCCTATTAAAAGGCCGGCAACGCACCTGCAACTCTTTTAATGTTGCGAGTGTACATGGGCGACGGTAGGTGCTTTGCATCAGGTGACCCGTTTGCTTGTATGCCCTCATATTATTTATGATATATTGATATTTAATTCTTTATTATGTAAAAAAACAGTCAATAAGCATATACTCACAGTTTTGGCATATTACATCCATAAGAACTTTAAGAGCATTCTCGTTATCGTCCACAAGTGCTTTGTATAGAATTTTGTTGAGATCCATCTAAAATAGGATGACAATTTTCATTTTTTTAGAATATTTCAAAATGCCTATCAAAGGACCAATCACGTTTGATAGGATTTGAAAAATTTACATGTATCATTCAATTATTTAATAGTGTCTAAACACATTAGGCCGAAAAAACGCGGCAGAATTTCGGCATAATAATTACCCCTGAAATGTATTTTAAATTGCTGATGACACACCATGCCGAATTAACGGCGCGTTATATTGTATGCGTAGCGCATCGCAAGCGTAATCATGCCAAACTTCGGCCGCGTAATTTCGGTCTAGTCTGCTTAGACACATACTAAATCATGGAAAGTATAACTATGTAAGTGCACATCACCGGCTTCCATCCAGATAGACATATACCTATTTTTCGTACATTCGAACTATTGAATGACTATTTGGTTCTCATATTGGTATGAACAATGAACATAACTTTTTAAACTTTCGCGTTGCATTATAATTAAACTTTTTAATCGGGACTTAACGCGACTTATTTGAGTAGTAATGCTACTACGAGTACATACTTTTTCTTCAAACGAAGACGTCGCGCTCCTGCAGTCCCCTCGTGACCACGGCCGTTGCAACACGGCCGAAACGTCGAGAAAAAGTATGTACTCGTAGTAGCATTACTACTTAAATAAGTCGCGTTAAGTCCCGATTAAAAAGTTTAACAATGAACATGTCACAACCTTAAGCATTTTTTACCAAAACATTTGTATAGGTGCTGTATATTAGTAATTTCATTTAATTTCAAGAACTTGGCTGGTTTTTATAAAGTTAGCTTGGATTGGTTACACTACTGTATAATCATAGCTGGGCATAAACTCTTTAATCCGTTAATCGTTAATTAACGAAGTTAACATTTTGATTAACGGATTAACTTTTAAGTTAACTTTTAAAAATATTAACGGAATCGTTAACTTCCGTTAATATGCAGAAGTCCGTTAATCGTTAATCCAATGCCTACTATTTACCGGACCTCACAGCGGCGCGGCGCGAAAACAGGTTCACACAGTTAGTATGAAACGACAAGTGCCGGGCGGGCGGGCAGCGCGGCGCCGTGGCACGGCAGCAGCGAGTGAAACAAAAACAATACTAGATACATTTTCAGGCGCGTGCGAGTGTGAAGAGATTTGTTTCGTGTTATCATTTCATTACTCAGCGCCGGTGCTTATAGAGAGAGTGATTTGTTTAATAATAATAGCTCCCACACCGGTTTCGGTGACGGTGGCCGGTTTCATTGAAACCAGGCCAGCTACGCAGGAGTAATTTTATAGTGCCCAAGTGTGTGCGCAGTACACAAGGGCACTCTCTATTCCTTTACTCTCATAACCCAGTGGGACGGAAGACCGACACGACCGGCGAGAGATCAGGCGCAGAACCGACTTTTTACATGCCCATCCGACGCATGGATCATCTTACTTGTCAGACAATCAGGTGATCAGCCTGCATTGTCCTAACCAAACTTGGAAATAACATGTTTCCAACGCGGGAATCGAACCCACGACCTCCGAGTCAAGAGCCGCGCTCTATACCACTAGACCACGGAGGCGTGATTTGTTTATTGTTATTATAAATCATTTGCATGTTGATAAAGAAGAGTGCAGTATAATTTAGTTAGATAGAATACAATAATTTTAGAAGTATTTTGTTTTGTCCCTAACATTTTAACTTCCAAAACCTTTAGCCAACAGGTTTTGTATGTAAACTAACGCAATGATATTAGTTACAACAAGGCCATATTACATATTAACGGATTAACGATTAACGTTAACTTGCGTTAATTCGTCCGAAATGTAACGATTTAACGTTTAACGAAGCTAACATTTTTTTTAACGGATTAACGATTAACGAAGTTAACTATTTGATTAACGGTGCCCAGCTATGTGTATAATATATGCATACTGTGACAGTACCTTAGTATGCACATTGTTTTCCGGCACGTTAATAAAAAGGCTCTCCTTCAAGGACGTCATCAAAACCACATCCGGACTTATACCGTCGGCGGTGACCCTTCGATATTTTGCTGAAAAAAGAAATCGACTTACAATATAATAAAATACTAATTATTTTTTTATTATGCTTACCATGGGCGTATTAGTATAAAATCTATTTAAAATATTGTAAGTGAGAGGTTTTGTAATAATATATTTAAATAGTGTTTTATACAAAGTTTAGAAATGTAAAATTTACCTAAAAATTCGATTGCACGTTTGCGCAGAATCCTACCCTCTTTGTCCTCCACCTTGTTTCTAGCTATCGTATGGATTCTTCTGTAAATCTGAAAAATATATATTATACTAGATGTCCCGCGCGGCTTCGCCCGCATAAATTAGGAATTTCACAGAAACCGTACATTTTCAAAATAAAAATAGCTATAAATACTCCTTTCACGTGGTCTACTCTATATAAGTGCCAGATATTGCTATAAAAATTGCTCCAGTAGTTCGTGAGATAAACCCTTTCTAATATTTTCCCCGTTTTTACCACATTTTCCTGAGTTTCTTCGGTCGTATTAGTCTTAGCGTGATAATATAATATAGCCTATAGCCTTAATCGACAAATGAGATATCTAACACTGAAATAAGTTTTTAAATCGGACCTGTAGTTTCTGAGATTAGCGCATTCAAGCAAACATACTCTTCAGGTTTATAATATTAAGTATAGATTTTTTTAATTATCGCTTGACAAACTCGAGCCTCGATCTAAAAGACTATGAAAAGGCTCATAATCATGGGACGATGCATGGTATAATATTATGGTAGTGATGATGATGATGAATGTAATTTGCATAGTAGCATATGCTTTCCGTTCTTAAAAAAACGCCGAAACTCCCAAACCTGTATCTATAAGGAATCAGGAGTTCTCTCAGCACCTTCCGAACCACGTGGGAGAGCCATGCTTCGGCACGAATGGGTCGGCTCGACCGGAGAAATACCACGTTCTCACAGAAAACCGGCGTGAAGCAGCGCTTGCGCTGTGTTTCGCCGAGTGAGTGAGTTTACCGGAGGCCCAATCCTATTCCTTTCCCTACCCTCCCCTATTCCGTTCCCTTCCCTACCCTCCCCTATTACCCTATTCTCTATTAAAAGGCCGGCAACGCACCTGCAGCTCTTCTGATGCTGCGAGTGTCCATGGGCGACGGAAGTTGCTTTCCATCAGGTGACCCGTTTGTTCGTTTGCCCCCTTATTTTCATAATAAAAAAAAAAACCACGGTATACCAGGTAGGTAAACCTTGGTGCAAAATCTTACTTGTTGGTAGCATATGCTTAGAATACTTCTCACGAAACCGAAGTCACCACATGTTTCCCTATAAATTTTGAGGAGTTCCCTCGATTACTTATGGATCCTTCATCAGATCACCACTTTTGTGAATATAATACCAAATTGGGATGATACCCTACATACCAAAAGAAAAATTTTGAAAATCGGTTAAGAAACGGCGGAGTAATCGTTGAACATAAGAAAACGAACATAACACCTCCCCCATTTTGAAAGTCGGGTAAAATTGTAGCCTATGTGTTATTCTGATGTATAAGCTATATTATTGTAAAGTTTCATTAAAATCCGTTCAGTAGTTTTTGCGTGAAAGAGTAACAAACATATATCCACACATCCATACATCCAAATAAACTTTCGCCTTTATAATATTAGTAGGAAATAGGATATTAGGATTTTGTGATACATATAAAATATACACTTTTATATTTAAAATTAAAATTACAGTCCATACTAAGATTAAAGATGCAAAAGTGTGTCTGTTGATCTGTTTCATCTTTATGCTTATATAAGCATAAAGATGAAACAGATCAAGAACACTTAAGTTAACAACCTTGATAAGTTTTGTATGAACAAAATATTAAAATTGATTTAGTAATATTACTAAATCAATTTTAATATTTTGTTCATATAAAACTTATCAAGGTAAATCAAAGTATACCTATTACCTATATCTTTATGAAACTTTGATTTATCTCGCAAAAACGTACGGTTACGAACGGTAATGAAGATGAATGCCACTATCAAGTTTCTAACAACGAACTACCCACGTTGATAGGTACTTAAGATAAAAACATACATCATCTATGATATTTTCATCTAAGATAAATTCCTTTCCACGGAGTATGAAATCCTGAAGGAAATCGATTGCCCGATTTACAGTAGCTGCGTCGACACTTTTGTGGCTTAAAATTATCTGTAACAAATAAAGAATTTTTAGGAAAAACATACGAATATTCATTTTTTTACCGGACTCAGGAGAATGTATTCAAAATTAGAATACATTCTCCAGTCCAGTGGTTTAGATGTTTAAAGTTGAATGTAAAAAAAGTCGGACCTGCGCTTGATCCATTCTACTAGGTTATAAGAGTGAATTAATAAAGAGCTTGTTTCTGTGTACCACTTACACACTCAGGCACTTTAAGAATTGCATGCAACTGGCCAGGTTTTAATCAAAGTGTCCGTCACCAAAACCGGTGTGGGAGGCATTACTATTATACAGTCCTGTTACCTCTTCACGCTTAAACCATTGAACCGATTTTGCTGAAATTTGGTATCGAGACACTTTGAGTTCCGGGAAAGGACGCATAAAACTTTTATCCGGAAAAACGTACGGTTCGCCCGCACGATAAACGAATTTTAGCGTCCGTTGCGGGTGTAATCTAGTTATGAAAAGATTAAAATAAACAGTTGTCACCTGTAAATATTTTAATATATCGTGCGTGTCAAATATTTCAATGTCCCAGACTTGCATTAGCGATATCCAGCAGTTGATCAGCGCTGCATCGCTCGTGAAGCGATCCACGCTGATGTCCTGAGAAATTACATGGTATTACACACTATACAAATTGTAACATAACATACTAATACATAGCTCGCGCACACACACACACACACACGCACGCACACACACACACACACACACACACGCACGCACGCACGCACGCACGCACGCACGCACGCACGCACGCAAGCACGCACGCACGAGCACTATATTTCTATGAGAAATGTCCCAACAACGTCATGAATTTGCCGATACAACAATAAAAAACATTATGCCTATAAAGGACATACACAGTACATTGCAATGACGGTTTCCGAAATATCGTTGCCACCAGAGGGACGGTCTCTCGTATCAAATGCCGTCTCAGGACTCACAGTCATATGACAGCTATATCGTGACATATGACAGCAGTTTGACACGATAGACCCTACGGTTTGTCCGTCCCTCATTCACAATAAAAGTGTTCAAAACCTACTAATGGGTCCCTCTCGGCGTACATAGCTAGCAGCGCCGCGGGCACCGCCTCGCACTGTGCGCGGGCGCAGCGCCGCAGCACCCTGCCGAAACTCCGCCCTCCGCCCCGGGGCTCCGCCCTCAGCACAGACCAGGTTAAACGCAGCAGCGAGATGTGCTCGGGGAGCGGCTATGAACAAGCCATATAATTATAAACTATGAATAATAAAATCTAAGGAAACGTGACTCCCATACTTCAACCGTTTTAAAGTTTCCTTTGTGCACACTAAAATAAGACAATAGCTACGAAACACTATAGTTTGTGCGTTTTATGATGATATGCGTGACACATTATAATTGACAATATTAGGGAAGTTACCTAACAAAAATTAATCGATAGTTTAAAATATCGAATCACTTCATAAAGGAATTGCAATCGAAATTATCGATTTCGTTCTGACATTTCAGTGGTGCCGGCGATTTAAGATGGCCGCCCTTTTTTATCGATTTGATTTCGATTCAACAGAGTCATTCTCTATTGACATAAGTTCCGTTTCATGCATATGACATTTTTCAAATGTTTTCGTAACAATAATTTTATACTCCTATTTCCTACGAATAATAAAAACTAAGGAATAGTAACTCCGTCAAAAAAAGTGCACCAAAAGGCTACAAAATGTGACCCGAATACATGCATATTTATGCATGTGTTCGGTACACATTATTCGTGTATATATACTCAGGTGACATTCAACCAGGTTGACATGACAATTTTGTCAAATTCATTTTACAATTTGTTTACATAGGTTTGTTTACTTACTTTTTACGTAGCTTTTTACAATATTTTTGTTGTTAAAATGCCTAAATGCCCTGTGAAATGGTGTAGAAGTCATACAGATACGACTTTTAATGCAGGAATAACCTTTCATCTGTAAGTGAATTGTTTAAAATTATGCTTAAATTTCTTGTATTTTTGTCGACCCAAAAAAGATGGTTTATTTAAGTTGGATGCTACGGTATTTGCGTAAAATTAAGCTGGTCTCTTTGTGTTTGTCTTATTAAATTAAACATGTTATTCTAAAAGTGCAATAATTCAAAAATAATTTAATTACAAAATTTTTACAAAGTCGCCATGGACAGTGTTACGCAAGATGTAACAATTTAATCATAAACGAAATTTTAGGGCCTGGCTGACATTATACTAAATGAGTTATAAGATTATATGGGTATTCTCATATTTCTTGCTACGAATTTTTTTACAACAAAACAAAAAAAAACATAATGTAGTAAATTACGTTCAATCGACAAAAACAAATAAGTACTTATTTCCTTTAATATTGTAAATGAACAAAAATAAAAAACTGCTAACTGTTTTTAAAATATTATAATATATTAATTGTGAGTTATAAGTACAAAATTTACGTAAGTTTTTAATTTCAATTCTATAATAATTTAGCACATAGATTTTTGTAATCTGAAAACGTCTTCTCCAGATGCTCGGACAATTTTAGATTCGCCCGAGTCGTACAAGGTTTGTTCATAATTATTACATGTATATTATTATTATCGTTGTCTTAAGGATCAGAGGAAAATGTTTGATTTTAAAATAATAATGATGTGCTCGTTTCTTCGTGATAGTAGATGTGCTTGGTGTATACTGCATAATACTATCCGCTTTTGACAAATATTCTCAAATATTTTTCATAACTATGACAATGACAATAACCGCGCAGGCTGTCGTCCTGCGCGCAATATTATGATACGACCTTGGCGAAAATCTGAATTGTCATATTTTAGTGTTCGAAAAGGAGCCAAATTTAAAACGGTTGAAGTATGGGAATTACGTTTCCTTAGTTTTTATTATTCGTAGCCTATTTCACAGTTAATATTTATAATTTTTATTAATAAGTTAGCATTTAGCATCTTTTCATTTTTATTCATTTACAATTATAGGAAACATTTGTTTTTGTAGATGGAATATAATTTATTACATTTTGATTTTTTTTGTTTTCTTGTAAAAAAAAACCGTAGCAAGGAACATAAAAACTGTCACCCATATCATCTTAGAACGTACAAACTATAACATTCAAATTTACGAAATAAAGCCGTTGACATTAATAGTCACTTCTATAAATAAACAAAATTGTGTACCGAATACATGCATGAAATGTGCATGTTTTCGGGTCACTGCATTTTTTGACGGAGTTACTCTTCCTTAGTTTTTATTATGTGGCCGTGGCACTCAATTGGAATTCTTCTTAATCCTCCTACTTTCTTCTGATTAATTTCGTTGCCAAGACAGTTTTAGTATGTCCTTCAGGCTCCCTGATATCATATCGAAGAGTTTTCGTGGTTGGATACCGCTGTCGAGCCTGGCGACAGTGATGGGAATGTGTGGTGGGCCAACGCCCGTTAAAAATAAAGTGTGGCACTCGGGGACTGTCGCGGTAAAGCTATTGCATCTTGTCTACACGCATACGTCTAGACACGCACACCAACACTGAAGTCTGCCAAACGAAAACGACGTTAGACGACGACGTGTTAGGTTTATTTTCGTTACGGGATTTCTTGATTGATTCGCCGCACTCAAAGTCCGCGATAGAAACTATGCAATAGCTTCTATATATCTATTACCATAATTATTAAGAAATCATGGGCAAATCAATGGAGATTTTTATTCCCAGAAAAACCGGGAACGTCTTAAGTATATAATACCGAATATTTGCATAATAATCTGTTTTATAAATTGTCAATTGTGCAATTAAAATTGAGCAAAAAGTCGCATGTATCAACTTTCAATTGAGCATGTGCCCTTAAAGTTTTGCGTTGTCTATAATTATATGTATATAAAACTTACTATTTAAATGTCACTTACGTCCGTCCAATTTTCAATTTTCTCCAGCATCACACCTATGGCTTTCACAACACCGACCATAAATGCTTGTACGTGAAAGTTAGAACGGAGTTCAGTCGCATCCTTGTTCAAAATGTCGTCCCAAACCGGCGTGAACTTTTCGGGGTTGTTACAAGTCTCCGATAGCAGAAACTCGATGATATCCTGACGACAAAATTACTTTAATTATCGATTTTGTAGAAGATTTTACTATCAGAGAAGTTGATTCCTATTTCCTATGCAGATGGCGGACCTATTAGTAATTTGGTCGCATTCAAACCCCTCCAACCGATCACAATTCGCAGCTAACATTGAATTGACATAAGCCTACCAAACGACATAGTTCAACTGCCTAGGAATCCATTTCTGACCGTAAGCGACTGTTTACCTGTCTCATATGCGGCGCGCACTGAAGTATGCTCTGTACAACCTGTCGCTTCCTCCCGACAGGTATGACGTCATACGTCACCAGCGCCACGCGCGCGAGCCGCTCGCTGTGGTACGCGTGCGATTCTATACACCACGATATCTACAAAACATTAATAATAACTCCCACACCGGCTTCGCCGAATTACGCTATTATACAAGGTGTAACAAAATTTAGCCCGGGCGGGCACTAGCTACCAAACCGCAGCGGCACGGGCGGCAGCCGATTTTAATCGGCGAGGTACATAATATATTATTGTCGAAATTAGACAAGTAAGATGGATAGTAATGGGGGGGGGGTCCGGACCCCCAGGACACCCCTCTTATACACGCCCATGCGCAGCGGCCAGCCGTGCTAGCATACGCCAACGAGATATCTCACTCTACACGTTTTCTCGATGTTAACTGGTTTATCTCTTCCATCCTATTGACCCTAACATGACATACATTTTTTCTCGTACGTCTGTCGTCAAAATTAGAGATAATTTTGTTTTTTTTTTTATATGTGCTATTTTTGTCTATATACTAAACTATACGAGTTTTTATTTATCTCTCGAGTCTCGACGTATGCATGTTAGCGAAAAAGAGATATATATCGATATCGACAATATCACTACGCTCGAGAGTGAGATATCTGCTAAGGGGGCAGGTCGCGACGGCCATCGAGATAGATACCTTAGTATGAAACCGCCATAGACCACGCGCACCTGGCCGCACGACGGCCAGCAGCCACACCATACTTTCGAATGCCGCCGCGACCTGGCTGCTAGTGCGCGCCTGGGCTTAGTGATAATGCTTTAAGGGTGTGTATCTGTCCCGTACAATATGTTCACTGTGTTAGTAGCAGCGCTGAAAGAGCAATGTTTTTTTCGAGATTTGTATGGGCAAGCGCCCGAGTATCATGAATTTTCCTATACGAAGGTAAAGTTACTCTTTCAGCGCTGCTACTTTCACAGAGAACTCTATGTAAAGGACCCATATACAGCCTAAAGTATTATTACTTAGTTTTGTATCATCTTTTAGAGTTAATTTATTATGTACATGTAATTATTAAAAAGTTTATCCATATTAACAATTACATATTATGAATGCAAAAGTATGTCTATCACCTCTTATCTTCACTTGTATACAAAACGGAATTTATTAGGTATGGAAATACTTTGAGTTCTAGGGCCGGTATAAATAGTCAGTACTCAAGATGCATCTCGGTCTCAAGACACGGTTCAGGCTCTGTGATTGGTTGGCTGTCAAAATTTGGACCAATCACAGAGCCGAACCGCGTCTTGAGACCGGGTCGCATCTTAAGTACTGACTATTTATACCGGCCTAGGAAAAGACATAGGATAGTTTTGGTTTAGTGAGGTAGGCTAACACCTACGGGTACGGTAGCTACATCATTTGTGAAACTTTTCATATTGGATATAACATAACAAAAACGGAATATCTTCGTTCACAAAATACTTACAGCGTCACAGCAGTCGTGAGTAAGAGTGCCATTGCGCATTCTGAACTCGAGCACCGCTACGTCCAAGTATTCTCCTACTTCTAGACCTTCGTGCAGTTCTCGATCTTGCAGAGTTTGTAGTAAAGAGAGCGCTGTCAACTTCTGTTTCATGTTGTCTGATGACGCGTAAAACTTCACCTGTTTTATTGTTTCCTAGAATTTTATAAAAAAAATATATAACATTTTTTTTGATTACTATAATGAGTTTATTATGGATCATCGGTATGATATTAGTTTAAGCTGGTGTGGCGGTACCCACAATAGGGATGATGACAAGGTCAAAGATTAGCGAATTTTGTTAATAAAATAAAAAAAACACGGAAAAAATAAGTGTTCCTAAAAGTTCAGCTTGATAGCATTTGTATTTTTTTTTGTTATGCGCCTTCAAAGTTGGATATTCAAGTCGAATTTTTTTTCAATTAAATTTCTTAATATTTGTTTACAATTCGATAACATATGCAATTAAAAGCAACTTTTGTTATGAAACAACTTTCATAAACGCAATATTTAATATACCTGTCGAACAAAGTTGTCTCCCGATGCGTACAAAGTTGTCTCCCGATGCGTACAAACTACGAATGACTGACGTCATACTTTCGTAGCACTTTGTATGGAGCATTTTGGGCAGGTCTTTTTATGAGATATTTGAATTGTCATGTTTCTATTTTTTAAGTGTCTTTCAATTACCGATAAGAAAAAAAAATAGTCATCATGCCTATTAGCCTGACAATCCTGCATCGCGCTATCAAAGTTTCGGGAACGACAAGATAATATATTCTGAAATGACGTCAGTGGGCTTCATTGGTCGGATCGGATGGTCAAATGACCAACAGAGTTATAGCATGGATTATAAAAGTAAAGCAAGACTTGAGCTCTACAAAAATCGTTGCTGCATAGCTGGCTTGGTTTCAATGAAATCGTTTACCGACACAAAAAACAGTGTGGAAGCTAATAAGTGTTTTTATTAAGTAAACTAATAGTAGTTTCGGGGCCGATAAAGTTTAAACGAACATTGCTCCTGCATTGGCAAATAGCATGGGGGTATAGTTTACACCTAGTACACTAGTAATAATATACCTCAGGTTTCTTTATCTCCATATTTCGGTATACGACTTTGAGCGTGTCCCACGCCGTGAAATTGTCAATTCTTGACCACAGTTGGGCGTGGACTCTGTGATCGTTTAGTCGCTCTCGGAACAGACTTGCATATTTGCCCAGTATCGACACGCAAACTACAAACGTAAACAGCAATTTAGCTTGTATTTTTAAGCGGGCGTGTGTGCGTACCTAATTATGCGTGTTTGTGTGCGTGCGTGCGTGTTTGTGTGCGTGCGTGTGTGTATGCGTGCGTGCGTGTGAGTATGCGTGCGTACGTACGTGCGTGTGTCTGCATGCGTACGTGTGTGAGTGAGTGCATGTGTGTGTGAGAGCGCGTGTGCATGCATAGTGTGTGCGTGCGTCTGTGGATGTTTTGTCTGAATTATTTTTTCAATCAAATTACATAAAACACACTTACCATCAGCACATCGTTCTATATCGAAACACTGAATCAGCTTTTCGTAAAATATGTTCAATTCTATAATAGGTAGCTCAGTGCCAAAATGTTCCAACATATTTTCAATGCTTTGGAGCACTGCCTTAATAACTGGTGTCTGAAACCCAATTTTAAAAGATTTTTTCAGAATGATAAAAAAGGCTAAAATGCAAGAACCCAAATTCTTCAGCAATGTACGCATCGCATTTCGTGTACTATGCTGACAAATGTGCGATCGGCTTTATACTCACAGAATATTTTTCAATATCAAACAAATTGAGGAACACTCTCCATATTGTATTTATGTTATCTGCTACTCTTTCTGGATGATGTTTACATATTGTGCCTAGAATCATAACATCATGTATAATTATTTCAAAAATAGTGGTAACTGGTAATGCCAAATGATTTCCATTTTTTTTTAAACTTGTAAATTTTATAGATAACCGTTTTGTTATATGTATCAAAATCACGTAGTATAGATAAGTTTTAGTTTAATTATATTGCTAATACAGACCTACAAGTACAGCAAGCTGCGCTTTACACGACGTCCCAAGTTCTAGAGCATATAAGTGTTTAGTGATATTGTCCACACCATAGTTTGAATGTTTTACTATTGAGGTCAAGCAGTTCAATGCCTGTTGGTTAGTGTGTGCATCATATGGTAGAGTGCAGAGCTAAAGAAATAATTAATATGCAGATGAAAACCTACATTATTTGGTTGGCTTATGTTAAGTCAATGTTATTTGGGATATTTGCTTGACTTGAAGTAACAATACAAAATGTACTTATGTCAACTGCTTATGCAGCATAAAATAATATTTTTTCGTAGCATTAATAGTGTTTTAAAATAATTAACAAAAGGAACATTTTCATAGAAACATTTTTTTTTCTCAATAATTCTTTATACATTCAATTTAATATTACTTATCTCAAAACATTATTTAAACATTTCTTAAACTACTAAAATAATAAAAACTTACTTCAGACAACATTTTCAAGTACACATCATCCAGGTTACACTTAGTAACCACATTAGCCAATAGTTTCAACCAATCAGAGATTACTTTACTCCAGGATGGATCAGAATTTTTCTCTTTTAATAGCTTAATAAGCAAGATTGGTTCTTTAAACAAAGTTTTAAAAACATAGTCTGCAAAAAAAAGGCGATTCAAAATAATAATAATTGCTTCAGTTGAGTGTTTTCATTTTTCAGATTGTACATGTTGCCTTATGCCTACCACCAGTTCGGGAACTAACCCACCGAGAAGAACCTGCATAAGGCAAGTAATAAAATATTAAATATAATATTACCTTGTTCAAATCTAGCTAAATCTTTATCCAGGGTGAATTCAGCAACCTTTAATATCCGCAAACACTCTTTAGAGTCAGAGAAAGGTTGAAAGTGTTCTAATATATTTTCCCATGCCTCCATTTTGATAAGACCTTGAAAAATTACAATATGCTGAGAAAATGCTTTGATAGGCTAGGATTCAAGTGCTGAAATGATATGGATGCAATTTTGTATGAAAATAAGTTGGCTTTTGGGAAAAACATAATAAGATTATTGTTATTCGGGTAAATATATATAATATATGGTTTACACTCAAAAAACAAATTTCTGCATGAACAAAGCTGCAAGCAACATCTTGATCTACTTGTTAAAAGTAATTACTGATTATATTACAACTATACACATATTTTTGATAACAATTGAAAAGGTAGAAGGGTGACATGACATCATTTTATTACATTTGCTAATAATAACGTTAGATTAAAGAAAATAAAGATAAATGTGGGGATTCAGCATCAACACGTAGAAAACAATTGAAGTAAGTATGTGGGGCTTAGAAATTTCATAAATCTTAAGGATAATTATATTAGGTACTGTTTCTTAAAAATATTACTGAGGTGATCGTTATAAATATATTTTTAAATCCCTACCGAAATTTATGCTTTGCTTACCTTGTTAACACTTGGTATACCAATTATTAGCACGTCTCTGAAGTCTGAATTAATCGAAATTTGTTTATGTGTTATATCTTTTGTAGGTATTTATTTTGAAATAATAACTTTCTGGGCGGCAATCAAATGTTCACACGGGCGGCAGATTTGAGATTTGTTTTGACATTACTTTTTTTTCTAAGTACTCAGTCACTAGTCACTAGTCAGTAGTTGGTACTACTAATATATATTCTGTGTCAGTAGTCACTACTAGTCACTACATGTGGTCACCATCAATGGTGGTGACTAGTCACTACTCATTAAGCCGTCATTCCACAGCGGCGTACCCTGTGCACGGCCACGCGGCGCACGGAGTTGTTAGTTTTACAACGTGCTGTGGGCGGTGGGTCAAGTGTCAACGTTTCCACTGCAGCACACGCTATGCACACGGCCACGACTATGTACAACTGTAGCGCAGCACAGTTTTTGACCGACTTCCAAAAAGGAGGAGGTAATACGTTCGGCTGCATGTATTTTGAATACTATGTACAGTTCGACGAGGCTTTATTTGAACGTGGGTGACATTGACAGAAGCGCTGCTGGTAAAGGAGAACTGTCAAACACATGTCAAAAATGACGTTTTACTATGATAGAAGCGTTTAGTTCCTTTTTTCGTCACGTTCAAATAAAGCATTGTCGTCTGTCGAACTGTACACGCTTCCGTGTATCCCGTGCACAGCATGCGTAGCGTGGCCAGCGCGGCGTTGAGCTACGCGTGCACCATATTCGAGCAAGCTACGTGAGTCAATTCGTGCGTAGCGTGTCCGTGGGTTGCAGTGGACACAGTTACAATATATATTTTCTTATAAAGCGAAGCTTGCCTTGTAGTCTCTCCGTGCGCTGCGGACTGCGGTGGATTGGTGGCTTTAGTCATTACTCATTACACAAGTGCTCACTTTATAGTCACGGTGAGACTTGATTGAGTCTATCTCATAAAAGGTATATTAACTTTATGGTCTATCTCAATCAGGGCTTCATAACGTTATCGAATACCCGCAAAAATATCGTTACGTACCGGTATTTTCATAATGGTAGCCAGATACACGCCAGATAACGGTATTTTTTTTATCGATATCTAGTAACATAACCAAAAAATATTGTTATAAAAATACCGGTAAATATAACAATATTTTCTGGTATCTGGTATGCGGTATGCGTCGTGCATCAAATCTCACTCGCAGCCCAACTTCCGACTTCCGAGCACCAGTTTTTACATACGCGGGAAAGCCATGCTTCGGCACGAATGGGTCGGCTCGACCGGATAAATACCACGTTCACACAGAAAACCGGCGTGAAACAGCGCTTGCGCTGGTTTACGCCAGGTGAGTGAGTATACTGGAGGCCCAATCCCCTCTCTCCTTTTCCCTTCCCTTCCCTAGCCTCCCCTATTACCCTCCCTCTTAAAAGGCCGGCAACGCACCTGCAACTCTTCTAATGCTGCGAGTGTCCATGGGCGACGGAAGTTGCTTTCCATCAGGTGACCTGTTTGCTCGTTCGCCTCCTTATTTACTAGAATTCTAAGTTAAGTCTATACTATAATATTATGAATGCGAAAGTATCTCTGTCTGTCTGTCTCGCTTTCACGCCAAAACTACCGAACCGATTGTAATGAAATTTTGTATACAGATAGTCTATAGCCTGAGAAGGGACATAGGCTACTTTTTTACTGGAAAAAAGGGTTGTAAGGGGTTGAAAATACGAAAATTTGTTCAAATTAAGTTAGTTCCAAAAATGCATAATAGATGGCGCCGTGCGTCTCTTACATCGCGCTAACGCTTGCCCAACATCTTTCTGTAAGAAGTGGTATCATCATAAGTTCAAGTATATTATAAAATCCATTATTCCCCAAATTCCGGAAAAACGTCTCCTGACCCCTTTCGAATAATAACACGAGACTGCCAAGCGGCACTCTCCTTCCCGATGAAGCAAACACTTGGACCCATCTTTTATGGTCATTTTATGGAACGTACCCCAAATGATTTATATTTTGGTAAGTTTTCTTCGAAATTTAGTGGGTTTTAAACACTGACCTCCAATAAACAAGTACGCTGGACTTAATATCAATTTGAAATATCAATATTTTCGATTTCGAACGTGGAGGGTAGCACAAGACAGGAAAAACTGGAAAAGATTAGAGGAGGCCTTTGCTAAGAGGTGGACAGATGAGGAGGAAAATTAAATTAAAGACAATAATTAAAAATTGACTAATATATTTGAATAATATTGAAAAGAAAATTTAATTATTATATACTTATACAAAATTAGTTTAAATTTAATTGCAAAAAATATAAAAATGATGTATTAATTATTATAAGTAAGCTGTTATAAATGAAAATGTGTAATTGACAATATTGTAATTTATCTAGTATGTAATTGACATTTTATTTTGAAAAAAATATTCTAATGCTTAAAGGAATTATTGTAATGACTTGTCTGATTAAAGGCTTTGAATTTGAATTTGAAGTTTTCTGAAAAGTGAAACGAAATTTAGTGGGTTTTAAACACTGACCTCCAATAAACAAGTACGCTGGACTTAATATCAATTTGAAATATCAATATTTTCGAGTGATATCGATACGTGAATCGATATTTTATGGAAAATATCGGTAAAATTAAAATACCGTTATACAGTCCCTCTTTAAAGACGCTTTAGGAGAAAATTTTTTGAAGAGTTGGCAGCATAGGTCGCGGCGCGGCGCTCTCTCGTAAGAAATATCGGTCGATAAAATCGCGGCTGTGTGCAAGGAACGCGCGATATATCGCGCCTGTCTGAGGGAGCCTTTAGTTCTTTTTGTTTTAAATATTAAGCTGACAATTGACATGATTAAGTGTTCTCTGCCATATTATAGTGATAATTCACTAAACTCTGCGGGGCTAAAATGGTCACATTTAGCAATTCCTCTCAATTAACTAGCAAATGAATTGTCTATCTAAATAATTATGTCAAATTAGTACGAATTACTAGACATGCATGCAACGAAAGCAGAGTTGCATTTTGCGATTTAAAAACATGATTCATATTATGATTAGTATTGTGATTCATGTTATGATTCGTATTATGATTCATATTGTGAATCACATTATGATTCGTAAACTGGTAAATATATATTTTTAACAGTTTCTTAGGAATCGATACAAATATTTATTTATTTATTTTTAAAAATATTTTCGAGTGATATCGATACGTGAATCGATATTTTAAGGAAAATATCGGTAAAATTAAAATAGCGGTATGTAACAGTCCCTGTATAAAAGATGCTTTAAATAAAAGGAAAAATTTTTTTGAAGAGTTGGCAACACAGGTCGCGGCGCGGAACTCTCTCGTAATCGGTCGATAAAATCGCGGCTGTGTGCAAGGAACGCGCGATATATCATGCATTATACCGCGCGATCGATCGCGCGAATCGCGCCTGTCTGCGGGAGCCTTAAAACTACAGTTCGACTAGGCTTTATTTGAACGTGGGTGACATTGACGGGAGCGCTGCTGCTGCTGGTAAAGGAGAACCATGAGGAGAACTATTATATCTTAAACACATGTCAAAAATGACTTTTTTGCAATGCTTTTTAGTTTTTTGCATGATAGAAGCGTTTCTAATCTGTCAAGAAAGTGAAGAAATTAAAAAGTAGCAACATAATAGTGTCATCCCTTTCAAATCAATCTAAGAAAAAAGGGATGACACTACGACGTTGCCACTTTTTAATTTCTTCACTTTCTTGACACGTTCAAATAAAGCCTTGTCGAATTGTAGTTTTAAGACTCCCACAGACAGGCGCGATTCGCGCGATCGATCGCGCGATATAATGCACGATATATATATTAAAATTGTCTTTACTGCAAAAAACCACAAACTACTAACAAAAAACTAATAACGTCACTCAACGAGTGCGCTTTGAAACATAAACAGTTTATTGTCCAATTGCATTTGACGAGATGATTGGCCGGACTGAGACGATGAATCATGGAATTAATATGTACTTAGTTGTACGTAGTACATATTAATTCCATGCGATGAATTCAATGTATAGGTACTGGTTAGAGCTTAGGAACACTTTCAATGTCAGATTCGGAAACGTCATCATGACGCAACATTTATAAATTATAAGTGTCAATTCATAGTTCACTTTTCTTTTCTCGTCATTGGTATCCTGAGCCAGTAAATAAACAATTTAAATTAAATTACATAAGAATTTAAGTTAATTTCATCAAACTGGCATCCAGGAGATTACTGTTTATAAGCTTTTATAGCTTCTCACCAACTACGTATCGCACCAGTTTATATAGGTTAGAACTTCATATGATCGGGTGTTAAGATTATTGATTTTGTAGCTAGCAGATCATTGTTTGTTTATCTTCTCATCTTTTAACATATACCATATCGAAAATAGGGAACGAACACATAGGTTAACATCAATTAATTGTATTCGTTCAAGGACTGTTGTTCTTGTAAGTATATGCTATGAGATTACATATTTTTTATTCATGAGCACATTCCTACAATTATTTTTATATAAACTGGATTTTAAAAAGGAAAGTCTGAGTAGAACACTTCAGATATACCTATGTAGACATAATTTATTTCCTATTCTTTATTTTTTCTCTATGTTCACAATATTAGCTCTACTTTTGATAGAAGAATAATTTAAAATCAAAGTAATTATTCTACTCCCTTTAACGGCGCCGATAACTCGTGATAAAATGTAGTTATTAAGTGTATACAATTTATATGTATGTTAATCAATATATTATATTGTATGGGCCCATGTAGCCTGATATAAATAAAAATAAAATAAATAAAATTTAACATAAGAGTCATGAAATCCATCCATCCATCATATTATGTTTAACCTAAGTTTGTAAAACTGTTGTTTACAGTTACCATTTGAGTCAAAGGCGACAATACTCGGGCATGACTGTGCCACAGTGCGCTCCTCGGTCTCCGGGCCGAGGGCAAACCCCTCTTGATGCCCATCCTGGCTCAGGGGCTGATACACCCAACCAGTCTATACTCAAGAGATATGACAATATTGTCAAGAGCCAAGAAGATAAAAGAAACTACAGGTAAGGTAAACTATAGTCTTTATATGTTATGCTTTTATATTGTTTTAAATTTACTTCATATTATACAAATTACTCTGTGAAATATGTTTCTTTATTTTTTTTTACTGCTCCTATAAATATTGTGTAACATAGATAAAATATTGTCTTACCTGTATAGTGTAGCCATTTTAGTATAATGTAGGTCTGTGTAGTCATATTATTGATTCAACATTTAATTTTCAGGGGTCTCCAACTGTCAAATCGCATGAAGGTTTTGCTGGTTAGTGATCCCACCACAGACAAGTCGGCTGCTGCTATTGATGTCAATGTTGGTATGTACACATTAAGTAGATTGAACAGGAACATTTAAACTTCTTAGTTCTCTTATTAGGTAATAAATTATTGTAGATGTTACATAAAACATGGTAATTACTTACAGCAAAGTTTTACATCTATATTGTTTTTATGTTAAAACTTAAAACTAATACATTGATGAAATGGAAAAATTACATTGTTTACATAGTTAAATATATTTTTTAAAAGCTTGAAAATACAATTTACAGTTAATAAAATTGTCCATTATTTTTCTTGGGACTCAAAGTGGAGTGGTGAAAAAAAACTGATTTGGATTACATTCAATAAGGATAATATTATCCTTATTGAATGTAATCCAAATTGGTTCAGCAGTTTCAGTGTGAATAAGTAGCCGACAAGTAGACATTTAATATGTAACATAATATTATATGGTCTAGTGGTTAGAGCGTGGCTCTCAACTCCACAGGTCGTGGATTTGAATCCCGCGTTGGAAACATGTTATTTCCAAGTTTTAACGACAGTGCAGGCTGATCATATGATTGTCTGACAAGTAAGATGATCCATGCGTTGGATGGGCATGTTAAAAGTCGGTCCTGCGCTTGATCTATCGCCAGTCGTGTCGGTCTTCCATCCCACTAGGTTATGAGAGTGATAGGAATAGCGAGTGCTCTTGTGTACTGCACACACACTTGGGCATTATAAAAACTACTCCTGTGTAACAGGCCAAATTCAATGAAACTGGCCACCGTCACCGAAACCGGTGTGGGGAGTATTATTATAAGAATTTTTTGTTTTTAGGATACTTAAGTGACCCAGAAGAGTTACCTGGGTTGGCACATTTCTGTGAGCACATGCTGTTTCTTGGGACAGAGAAATACCCAGAGGTTTGTAATAGCTTACTTTTTTAATAATATTTATGCTGATGCAAGGGACATGTTTTTTTAGTGGCATATTGAGCATTCAAAAGAATTTTGAGGAATGTAGTAATGTAAATATTCTGTAGTGTTTTGTAATGGGACATGTAAACCAAATTTCACATTTAGTTACATAATTATATACTTACTTTAATGAAGATTATTTGCTCATTACATTTTTAGGAGAATGAATACAGCAAGTTTCTCTCTGAACATGGTGGGATGTCCAACGCCTCAACATCTTCAGATCACACAACATACTATTTTGACGTCCTACCTGCACACCTCGGCAGAGCTTTGGATATGTGAGTTGAAATTACTTCCCAGACTGGCTAGAAATTTGGAATCCGGCAAAGGCATTTTTTCTTTAATAATTATAATATAGTATATTATCTAAAAATTACTTAATAAACTAACTTAAATCTACTAATAAAGATCCAGATATCATATGCTTAACTGAAACATTTGTAGAAAAGGGGACAGCGGCAAATATTCACTTACATAACTACACTTTGGGTGCGTTCTATACTAGGACAAAAAAACAAAAAAGAGGTGGTACCTGTATACTTGTCAAAAAAAAATAAGTTTTCACACTACACTAATATTGACTTTTCATACTCTACTGATAATGATTTTGAATGTTGCGGTATAGAAATAGTAGATCTGAATATGATTATCATCTGCATATACAGAACCCCAACGTCAGTAGTCAATACGTTTTTTGGAAAGCTTGACACGTTATTACATAATTTAATAAAAAAAACAAATAAAAATATTATCATTGCAGGAGACTTTAATATAAATCTATTTAAAAAAACTAAAGAATCGGATATCTTACTTGACATTACATCTAATTACAATCTAAAAATACACTTTAATCAACCTACAAGACATATGACATGTATAGACAATATAATAAGTAATGTGACTAATGCTAATAGTGAACTCTTACACCTAGGTCTATCTGACCATAACACTGCACAACTTTTCTCGATACCAGTAGAAGGATATAAAAGCAACATACATGCCAATATATATTATATAAAAGAGCTTATAATAAAGATAATATAAAAAAAATTAAAAACTATTTAGCACGCATTTCTTTTAATGAATGTTATAATTTACATGATTTTAATGACGCTTTTAATAATTTCTATGACATGTTTCTACTTTTATATAAACTTTGCTTTCTCGTGATGCGTATAAAGGTTTCTAAGAAACACAAAACGCCAAACTGGATCACAAAGGGGTTAAAAATAAGCTGTAATACTAAACGCAAATTGCAATTTAGTGCCTATCGAGATAAAAACAAAAATACAAAATATAAGTACAAAAAGTATAGCAGAACATTAAGAAAATGCTTCAGATGTGCCCAAATAAAGTCTCACACAAAATACGTAGCAACAGCCAAAAATAAGTGCAAAGCTTCCTGGAACATTGTAAAACATATCTCGAACAATAATAATGAAAAAAAAATATATCACGGAAATAATTAATTTAAATAATAATAAAGTTGACACGCCATTAAGGATTGCAAATACATTTAACGATTATTTTATAAAAACTACTAATGTTAATATTTCGAACTCGGCTTCTAAGGCAACAAGCAATATTGTTGAAAATGCTACCAGCATTTTCTTAAGTCCATGTACGAGTGATGAAACCAAACAAATTATCACTTCTCTAAAGAATACTAGCACAGTTGGCTATGATGAAGTCTCTACAAAAATAATAAAGTAATGTAAAAATGTATTAGCTCCAGTTTTGGCAGCACTTATAAACAAATCTTTTACTGACGGCGTTTTTCCTGATAAATTAAAAACTTCGATTATTAAGCCCCTGCATAAAAAAGGTGATCGTAGACAATTAAACAATTATAGACCAATTACCTTAGTATCAATTATGTCTAAAATATTTGAAAAGGCTATGCACAAGAGATTAACTTCCTTTATAAATAAATTCAAATTACTAAAAAATTAACAATACGGATTCCAGAAGAATAAATCGACACAACAAGCTTGCTTTAATATTACGAATCAAATTATTAACTGTATGGATAGTAAACATCATTGCGTAGTAATGTTTATAGACATGACTAAAGCATTTGACTTTGTTTCTCATAAAATATTACTAGATAAACTTAGCAAAATGGGTATTAGAGGACCGGCTCTTGAGTGGATTAAATCATTTCTAAAGGATAGGATGCAATACACAGTCATAGAACACATCAACTTAAATAATGAATTAGTAAATAGTAAATCTGAAAGTCTATTAAATAAATTTGGAGTCCCTCAAGGCTCAGTGTTAGGTCCACTATTATTCCTATTTTATATTAATGACATTCCCATTATGACTAATTATAAATTAACATTATTTGCTGACGATATAACATTGCTATTTACATTCAATAATAAAACAGACGTGAACAAAATCGAAAATGACATTAATTTAGTACTTCATCTTATAATTCAATGGCTTACATCAAATAATTTAAAAATGAATATTAACAAAACAAAATATATACAATTTACAAACTATAGTAAAAACCATTACAATTAAAATTACAATATAAAAATGAAATTATAGAACGAGTAGATGAAAACATATTTTTGGGTATACAAATGGATAAATATTGCAACTGGCATGCACACGTAAACAAAGTATGTTCTAAACTAAACAGATTCGTATATGTTTTGAGAAGACTTGCGTGGACAGTAAGTGCTCAGACTGCAATTATGGCCTATCACGGATACGTCTCGTCAATCCTTCGCTATGGACTAGTAATTTGGGGAAATTTAAACCAAATAAATAAAGCATTTATAGTGCAAAAAAAATGTCTCCGAGCCATAGCAAGGGTTCCACCATATGAATCGTGTAGGCCTTTATTCAAACAATATAATATAATGACCTTACCGAGCATGTATATTTTAGAAATATTCAAATTTGTAAGTAACAACAAGCATATCTTTACCCAATTAGTAGATCAGGTACCTACCGACGAAATTTTTTAGAAATTCGAATAGGTTAATCATAGACAAAAAACCAAAGACGAGTGTTTTCTTAAATAATGCATATGCAACGTGTGTAAAGATTTATAACAAGGTACCTGCACACATAAAATCAATGACAACAACTAGCTCATTAAGGGAATTAAAAAATATATTAATACAGAAAGCATATTACGACATCAAAGAATTTCTTAATAATAAGTAATAATTATTAATAGAACTACTGTAACTAATTCAATTTTATTTGTGACATTTAAAGCCCTATTTTAACTTCTCTGACATTATATTTTGCTTAATTGTATTTATATTCTGACATGATATATTGACTATTATTGAAATTGATATTACTTTGTAATGAAACTGACATAATATAAAATTATTTAGATTATACTGTATAATATTATGTTTTCTAATGTATAAGTAGTTAGATAAGTAGTTGGTTTAGTTTTAAGGTTATATTGACATGCGCTAACTTTGACATTATTTTAGATTATTTGACTTTCTTTACTTAATTTTGACATTTGTAATAATGAGAAATTACTTAGAATATCTTACTAATGAATGATAATAATTACTTATAAATTATCTGTCGTAAAAATGTATGAAAAACTTAATAATTTCATTGCACGCCATTGTTATGGTTCTACCATAAGAATTATTAAGACCTTTATATCAACAACATTCTGGCAATAAAGACATTTGATTTGATTTGATTTTGATTATTGTTAGCAAGAAATTGTTTTTTTTTTCTCCAAAATCATGCGATCAGTCTTTCAGACTATGAGCAGATGAGTTTAACGAATTGTGGCAGGCGGAGATTGTTCCCCATTGGGCACATCTCTATATTGATTATTTTGGATCTTAATCCAGTGTGTCTAAGTCCAGGATATTTCGCCTTTTAAGGCGATTAGTAGTGTCTCTGTGTAGGAGCATTTGAGCCAGCTGATTTGGGTGGTTTTTTAGCCGAAGTTTGTACTTTGTGCTGAGCATTTTAATTTCCTCTTTCACTGTCTGAAGGCCCAAGAATTCGTGTACTTCTGAGTTTTTAATGAACCATGGGGCGTTGCACATCTGTTTAAGTACACAATTTTGAGCTCTTTGGATTATGCTTATATTCGAGGCACTTGCTGAGCCCCATAGTTGTAGACCCCATAGAGGTCCAGATTCGCTTGATAATTGATTTATATATAAGCAGTTTGTTGTTAATAGCCAGTTTAGATGTTCGTCCAATCAGCCATGAGAGATCTCTTGAGCGGATGTTCAGCTCTTTTCTTTTGGTTTCAATGTGCTTCTTCCAGGTTAGTCGGCTATCAAGATGCATACTCAGGTACTTAACGGTATCACTTTGGGGAAGCTCTCTTTCTCCGAGTTTTACTGATGGACATTTGTCCCAACACAAAGTAAATGTTACTTGGATGGATTTGCTAGCACTAGCATTTATCCTCCATTTTTTGAGCCATGAGTCAATTTTTGAGAGACTATTCTGCAATTCTAGCGAGGCTATTGTTGGGGATTTATTTGATGCTAGAATGGCTGTATCATCAGCATATGTTGTAACTCCTTGGGTCTGAGGCATGTCAGATGTAAAGATGGTATAAAGTACTGGACCGAGGACCGAACCCTGTGGTACTCCTGCTAGTATATTATAGAAGCCAGATGTGCTGTTACCTTCTTTTACTTGAAAAATTCTGTCAATGAGGTGAGAGTTAAGCAGATGGTAAAAAGAGTGCGATATGAGTCGTTTGATTTTGCACAGCAGACCTTTGTGCCACACTCTATCAAAGGCTTGTTGAACGTCTAAAAAGACCCCAGCACAATACTCTTTTCGTTCCAGGGCCGCTCTTATGGTGTGACAGACTCTATGTACCTGCTCTACTGTAGCGTGTTCAGCTCTAAATCCAAACTGATGGTAAGGCTTTGACACGAGTCCAGGAGTCTTTTCAAGATTATCTTTTCTAGCAGTTTCGAGAGAATTAGCAGTAAGCTGATAGGTCTGTAGGAAGTTACGTCATGCTGTGGTTTTCCCGGTTTGTGTATCATTGACTGGGAACTGGGAACCATGACTTGGGAAACATTCCATATTAACGGATCCTACTCTAAGTATGCTGTTGAAGAGCATTGTGAGGTACAGCAAACCTCTCTTCGGAAGTTCCATGAGAATCTTTTTGTCCATGAGGTCAAAACCTGGTGTTTTCTTGTCCTCTTGTGGATTTGTTGGTTTTAGAGGTAAGTCCATTTGCAGGGGTTGTTTAAGAGTATCGTCGATGTCATTTTCAGAAAATGAGTGTTATGCTTCATTGGGAGTGAATATTTTGGCTAGGTGTTCTGCAAAAATATTAGCTTTTTCTTGAGCTGATCTCGCCCATTTGTTACCTTCTATTCTTATAGGAGGCTTAATAGTTTTTGGCTTCATACTGGACCTGGTTGATTTCCACAGAGAGTAGTTTGTTGCCTTCGTTGCTGTGAGAGATGTTAAGAGTTCTTCAATCGTAGCATTTTCGGCCTCGGCGATGCAATGCTTCAGCTCTCGTGTCGCTCTATTTAGGGCGGTTTTGTCATTGGGATGTCTGCTGTGGTGCCATATCCTTCTTAGTCTTCTTTTTTCTAGAATTTTTTTTCTAATTTCAAGGGAGACCACGTTTTGCCTTGGCTTATTATTTGTAACAGGGAGGGGTGCTACTCCAGCATGCCTCTTGGATTACCTCGGTGAGTATTTCAGCTGCGTCTTCTATATCTTCTTCGGTTTTTAAAGCTACTTTTAATCTTAAGTGATCGTCTACAATTCGTCTAAAGTTGTCCCAGTCAGTCATCTTACTGTATAATTTTGACGACTTTTGTGTGTATAGCACAGACGAGCTCACTGTAAGGATTACAGGCACGTGGTTAGAAGAACCGTCAAGGCATGTCTCTACTTTATGAAATAATCGAGCTAGTCCTTTCATCACAAAAAAGTCTATAATGTCTGGAAGCCTATTAGGGTCAGTAGGCCAGTGCGTCGGTTCGGCTGGAGTAATCGCGTTTATTTTGTGTATCTCCAAGCACTTCTTGAGCTCCCTACCTCTTGTGGTAGTTAATCTGGAACCCCAGTGTACATGTTTGGAGTTCCAGTCACCTCCAACTATAAATTGAGTCTCTAATTTTTCAAAGAACTCTGTAAATTGCCTTTCAGTAATTTTATGTTTAGGTGGGCAATAAATTGAAGCCACATTAAAGTTTCCATTTTTTGTGTAAATTTTTACCGTGGTTGCTTGTATGTGTTCTGTTTGAAATGGCGGCATTTCATGGTGTTCTAGTGAAGATCTTACTAATACAGCTGTTCCTCCATGTGCCGTGCCGTCCGGATGATTTGTGGTATATATGTTGTAATTTTTTATTTTTATTTTGTTATTAGATGTAAAATGAGTCTCAGATACTAATAATATGTCTAGGTCATGATATTTGATAAAGATTTCAACTTCTTCTTTGTTTGGGGATAGACCATTGGTGTTCCAAGTTGCTATCTTGAATGTGTCAATCATTTTGTCAAGGTGTTGACAAGTGTTGTGAGAAGCCCCATTAAGGTGCTCATTTGCTGCAGTATGAGATCAATTTTTTCCGCTTGTTTTAGGTATAGTTGTTCTAGTTGGTTAGTTGGCAAGGTTTTTGCATTAGGTGAGTCATTGGTCCCGGGGACGTCAGTCACTTTGTTTTTTGTTACATTTGCATAGGATTTTGATGCATCACTTATTTTATTCACGTCCTCTTTAGATATGGTATGCATTAGTTTAGTGGGGTTTTTCTCGGATTCGTTTCGATTGTTAACAGGCCTACCTTTATTTGTTCTTCTGGCCATTATTTCCTTATACACCTCACAGCCTTTGTAATTGGCCGGGTGTGGACCAAGACTCAAGGCACATATTGCTGGAGTGTTTTTATCTTTCTTTGGGCACTCCCGAGTAGCATGTGAATCTGCACATTTAAGACAGCGATATGGCCGCATGCAATAATTTTTTGAATGCCCAAGTTGTTGACATTTCTGGCACTGAATTACGGTTGTCCTTTTTTTTGGATCTTCTGTGGTAACAACTTGGTGATAGATAATTCTTATTTCTCTCGCAGCATTATTGTTGGGTCCATTTACTAGATTTACAAAGAAGGTAGAGGTTGGTTTTTTATTTGGTCCATATCTACAGTTTATTATTTCACCACAGATTGTATTGCCTGTTTTCTCGAATGCACTTTTAATTTCGTCATTTGTATGGTGTAAATTTTTTATGACTAAGCGACAATTTCTTTGATCTTTCCTGTTGAAAGTATGACCAATAAGTCCGTTATCTCTTATTATTTTAATTAATTTTTGATACACTGATATACTTTCACTTTTTATGCTTAGTTGATTATTATTAATGTTCTTGTATGTGAAGGATGTTTTATCTGTAGCACTCTCCAATAGCTCTGTTAGCTTATTGATATCCTGTATGCCATATAGGATTATTGGTCTCGGTTTGGGAGTTCTTTTCTTAGTTGGTTGGTTTTCCAAATTGGGCTCGTCAATTGGCAGGGTCTCATATCTGTTGGACGTTATGATGTGCTCCGGAGATTGAGAGCTCGACAACTTTCTTCTTTTTGGGTTCCGTGGGGTTGGGACTTTTTGCCAGTCTGGTGGGCCGGGAGTAGAGTTGTAGGTCTCTTGAGAGTCACTGGCTTCTTCATTTACATCTTGATTACTGATTGATGGGGCGGAACCCACTGAAGCACTCCTAATGCGAGTGTTGAAGAGACTGGGGTGGAAAGCCTGCTGCACATACTTTTTGGTATGGGTGGTTCTTCTTTCTTCTTTATTAATTCTTCTTTTGCTTCTGTATCTTCTTTACCTCCTCTTGAATTAGAATCTTCCATAGATAACAAAACATTGCTCCCCCCCAGAATACGATGGGAGCTGCCTGAGTTGGACTCAGGGAGGGATTCTCCGGCATAGCCGGTACCCTGCTGGGGTAATTTTTCCTTATGTTTTGTCGCCATGTTTTGTATTTTTTCTTAGGGTTTGTTTCCCTCAGGGTCTTATATCGCTGGCGTTTCCCGGGTGCCAGAGCCACTCTTTTAGAGGAGATTTAATTCCTCTCGGCGTGTGGTCGCCGTGGTACAGGTTCCTTAACCGCCGCCTGTGACTCGGCATTGCTGCTTGTTTCGAACCACCCAGGGGACACGTGTAGGGTGATTCTTAGGAAAAGATGGTAACTCCTACGGACGCAAGCAGTATCATCCCCCGAAATTGTATAAAATACTTTGCATACTAGCTGTGAGGAATTTCAGGAAACTAAATGGCGCCCGTAACACTGTTGCGCAGAATATCAGTTATCTCGTGGGCACTGGAAACCCTATACAGCAGATGTTCCTAAACTCCTTTATTTCGTGGCCCCCTTTTAAGGTATTGGTGTATACTGCGGACCCCCTGTAACCCCCTCCCCCTAAAATACTAATCCATGACACTTGCTACTATTTTAAGATTTTTAGTAACAGTCGCTGTGCTTTTCAACAAATTATTCGCCTATGCCAGGGATGGCGAACCAATTACACGCGGCATGAAATTGTGACCACGTCAATGATCACAAATGTCTATGACATCACTTGAGTAATTATTCAGAAAAGTGGCACGTTTCTACGATATATTTGAGTTCAAGCATGTAGTTCCCGCGTTGCTAGCAAGGGGACTTTAGCTAGGCGGGCGGGTAGCGCGGCATCGGCGAGTCTTGACACACTCTTTCTGTATATTATGGAATATGTAAGTTCTTACAAAAATAATTTCTGAGCTTCTCATAACATTGGTTGCCATAGGAGAAGTCAAGTCGGGTCACCATATACATTTTTATACGAGGGCTGCTATTTATGTATCCGGAACTGGCCACTTACAAGAACAATATTTAAAAAGTAATTACAACATTTGAAAATAGAACTCTTTGGTTGAAGAATACATTTTGTTTCATGTGACTGTCAATTATTTTTCCATTGTGGCGTCATTTTGAAAATTGCGTGTCTTCATTTGCCATGGATTTAACGCGTGAACATTTTCGTGCAATGATTTACTACGATTTTCGGCGTGGGCTAAATCAACAACAGTGCTTCATTCAACTCACCGCAACTTTTGGAGATGAAGCACCATCAAAAACCACTGTTTATCACTGGTACAGTGAGTTTAATCGTGGGCGGTCTATGCTCACGGATGAAAATAAAAAAGGTCGCCAAAAAACAGCTGTTGTCCCACAAAATATAGATGCTGTGCGGGAACTAATAATGCGTGATCGTCATGTTTCATATCGCGAGATAGAGGCGTCCTTAGGCATAAGTATGACGAGCATACATAAGATATTACACGAACATTTGGCTGTAAAAAAAATATGTTCGCGTTGGATTCCGCACAACTTGACAATCGATCAAAAACGGGCTCGTGTCGATTGGTGCAAAAAAATGATAAAAAAATACAACCGTGGTACGTCAAAAGCCGTTTATAATATCTACACAGGTGATGAATCTTGGATCTATGCATATGACCCCGAAACTAAACAACAGTCAACGGTGTGGGTGTTCCAAGATGAGCCGAAACCAACAAAAGTTACTCGTGCAAAAAGTACTTTGAAGCAAATGGTCGCCTGTTTTTTTGGAATTAATGGACATGTGGCTACAGTGCCATTAGAGAATCGTAAAACGGTTAATTCTGAATGGTATACGACCATTTGTTTACCAGAAGTCTTTGAAGAAATAAGAAAGGACAACCGACAACGCAGAATCATATTACATCACAATGCTAGCTGTCACACCTCAGCTGAAACAACTCAGTTTTTGGAGGGTCAAAAGATCGAATTGACTGGTCATCCGCCGTACAGCCCTGATTTGGCACCTAACGATTTCTTTTTATTTCCATACGCGAAGAACAAATTACGTGGTCAACGTTTTTCTAGCCGCGAAGAGGCTGTTGATGCGTTCAAAATGCACGTTTTGGAGATACCTCAATCAGAATGGAAAAAGTGCTATGAAAATTGGTTCCAGAGTATGCAAAAGTGTGTCGATCATCGCGGCAAATATTTTGAAAAGCAATAAAACCATATTAAATGATATATGTTTGTTTCTTTTTTTAATTCCGGATACATAAATAGCAGCCCTCGTAGACCCCCGTTAACGACTTGTGGACCCCCATTTTTTTCCACGCCAGCGTAGATACTTTGGAAATCAATGCTATACAGTTTGCTGCATTGTAAATTATACTATATCCTTTCTCGGGCCTTAAAGTATCTCCTTATTTATTTAAAATAAATTCTTTATGCGGTATAGGCGTGATGAGGTAACAGACAGACACACTTTCGTATTTATTTAAATGTATGTATGTATTAAATAAAGTGAAATATAAATGTATATTTCCTCCACAGTTTCTCTCAGTTCTTCATATCCCCACTGTTCACGGAGTCGGCTACTGGTCGTGAGCTAAGCGCGGTGAACTCTGAGCACGAGAAAAACGCGTCGTCAGACACGTGGCGGCTCGACCAGCTCAATAAAAGCACTGCCGCACCATACCATCCCTTCCACAAGTTTGGCACCGGTAAATATCTGCTTTATAAGGCGTCCATTACACGGTAGGTTTTGCTGCCAGTTTTACCACAGTCATGACTGTGAGTGTTTAATAACCTGCCGTGTAATGCAGTGACTGATGGTTGCATGAAATTAATTGACAGTTATCTGGCTATTTTGGTTTTTATGTCATGCAACCATCAATCATGATATTTGAGTAAACGTTTAACCTATCAACTCCCAAGCGGCCGAATTTGACCGCGTAAATAATACGAGTAGATTTCCAGGAATCAGCAATCGAAGGATTAATGGCATTTCGTCCATCACGCGTCAGTAGTCATTCAGTCGTCCATAATTATCTTGCGTGAAAACGTGTATTCTTTGTGAAGTATTGTGAAGTATTTGTGTGACTGACAATCAGTCAAACGAAAGTCATGATTGATGGAATTGACTGACCAGGGCATGACCGTCTAATGTACGCCTAAGCGGGCTCCTAGACAATTTATCAAATAAGTTGTTAAGTAAATAAAATAGAATATTTTATTTACTTAACAACTTATTTGACAATAAGATTGAAAGGCGGGCGCGTTCAATATTAATCCTAGACGCACACGCAGATTGCACAATCACGTATGGTGCAATATTATTAATAACATAATATTATTATATTGCACCATACGTGATTAAACGATGACACAAGAAAATTTATCGTCTAGGGCCCGTTTAGTATCAATGCAAACCGCAATGCGACCCGTAGATGCATTTCTAAATTTGTATCGACTTGACAGACTTTAATTGCTTGAGACGTCTTGCCTGTCAAATCTATACAAATTCGGGAATGCATTTACGCGTTGCGTTGCGGTCTGATTTGTTCCTAAGACGTATAAACAGTGCGAATAAAAAGTGAGCTCAGGCCTAACCGAACCTACACTAATTGCTCTTTGTAACGTTATGTAATTATTATTTAATCTTGCAGGTAATAGGGACACACTAGAAACGATCCCTAAACAAAAAGGTATCGACGTAAGGAAAGAGCTACTCAAGTTTCACCAGAAGTGGTATTCTGCTAATATCATGACACTCGTCGTTTTCGGTAAAGGTTAGTTTTAACGCGTTTGTCACTGCTATACATATATAGGAAGAGTAGAAGTTGCTGATGATCGATAGTGTTGCTATTCGTTGTATTTCCAAGCCTCTCCAATCTCCATTAAATTCCAAACGAACAAAACCAAATAGTAAGACTGATAGTAGTTAACATCTTACAGAATTTACTTTGTAATGAAAATAATGTAGCCACACAAGTAAGGTAGTACTTGGTACACTTTAACGGGCTTCCCAATGCCTTTATAATATTTTACAAATACCGTTTACACTAATTACATTTACAAATAACTAAATTTATGTTTACTTTCAGAATCCCTCGACGAATTAGAAGAGATGGTGGTGAAATTATTCTCCCCCGTGGAGGACAAGTCCGTGACAGCTCCGTCTTGGCCGGACCACCCCTTCCCTCCGGAGTTGAGGAGGAAGCGAGCTTACTGCTACCCGGTGAAAGACCTCCGATCACTGTCTATCGACTTCCCCATACCGGATACGAGGAAACATTATAAGAGCGCAGTAAGTATTTTACTATGATCAAGATCTTTGATGCTGCTATGAATGATTTATATTTTATACAGTACTAGCTTTCCGCCCGTGGCGCCGCCCGCGTGGATATCGGTTAAATCGCGTTTCAAAATGAAACGTACCTATTTTGGTGAGGGATACTCACACACCACGTACTGGCGCCGTTGTAGTACATGCTATGTATCAGAGATGGCGCTGTATGCGAAAAATAATTTTCCCTGTTTTCCTGCTTTTCTCTTGAAGTTTTTTCTGATTTTTTTTTTCAATAGACCTCACGGAGCCCGAGACCTTTCCAACAAATGCAAAACCGTGGAAATCGGTTCGTGCGTTCTGGAGTTATAGCGTCAGGAAGGAAAACCTGACTTATTTTTATATATTAGACTTAGGGTGGATTCGACCAAACTGGAGTAAAATTTTACTCGAGTATAACTGTCTCCTAATCTAAGAGTAAGCTGGTTTTGCTTTTTTCCAACTTCTAATCCAAGAATGAGGTAATTACACGGGAGTAAATATTTACATGGACTATTTTGGTGGAGTAAATATTAAACTGAGAATAGTTGCACAACAGGCTTCAACTGTCACGGTCGGTGTCATTGTGAACTATAATTGACATTTTATTTCATACTCTTTGAGTAACTTGGTAAAATTCAAACGATAATACCCTAGAGTAAATTAAAGGAGTAAAATTATTCTCATGATAGTTATACTCGTGTAACTTCAAGTTTGATCGAATCAGGCCTAAATGATGCCCGCAACTCCGTTGTGCAGGAATTCGTTTATAGTGCTGGAGCCGTACATTTTTCTGAGATAAAAATTATCCTATGACCTTCCCCGGGACTCAAAGTATCTCCATGCCAAATTTCAGCAGTGTAAGCGTAAAGAGGTAACAGACAGACAGACACACTTTCGCATTTATAATATGAGTATGGATTCTCTGAGCTTACTTCACTGTGCCATTATCCCAGTACTGTAGTGCCTAAGACAAAATGCGGTTTTCTCGTAGGCATAGTCCATATAAATAATTATGTTGTGTCATGTGCGGATTTCTTCACATTGTTTTCCTTTATAATTTGTTAGTTGATTTCTATCAGGTGACTCGTTTGTTCGTTTGCCCGTTGTTAATGTAACATACATAAGATCTCGCCGGTCGTATCGGTCTTCCGTCCCACTGGGTTATGAGAGTAAAGGAATAGAGAGTGCTCTTGTGTACTGCGCATGCACTTGGGCACTATAAAATTACTCCTGCGTAACTGGCCTGGTTTCAATGAAACCGGCCACCGTCACCGAAACCTGTGTGGGAGCTATTATTCTTATACTTGAGATGAGAACCTGTTACCTCTCAAATAAACCAATGGTCCATCAAATAAGCAGAAGTAAATGCATGCTCTTGACTTCAATACTAAGTAATAATGAACCGTTTTCAGCCAGGCCACTACCTGTCTCACCTGCTGGGTCACGAGGGGCAGGGCAGCCTGCTGTCGGCCCTCAAAGCTCGCGGCTGGTGCAATAAGTAAGTTGACAAAATTAAAATTAAATACTATAAAGTTATAACCACATTACAGCATACAATTTGCATGAAAATAAAAGCTTGTCGCGCGATTTGTAAATACACTAGTATCAATTTAACCGAGTAAAAACGTGGGAGAGCCGTGCTTCGATACGAATGGACTGGCTCGACCGGAGAAATACCACGTTCTCACAGAAAACCGGCGTGAAACAGCGCTTGCGCTGTGTTTCGCCGAGTGAGTGAGTTTACCGGAGGCCCAATTTCCTACCCTATTCCCGTCCCCACCCTCCCCTATTCCCTTCCCTGCCCATCCCTTCCCTCCCCTATTACCCTATTCCCTCTTAAAAGGCCGGCAACGCACCTGCAGCTCTTCCGATGCTACGAGTGTCCATGGGCGATGGAAGTTGCTTTCCATCAGGTGACCCGTTTGCTCGTTTGCCCTCTTATTTAATAAAAAAAAGTAAATTGATATTATATTTTTTATTATTATATAAAACCTCGCGACTTTTCAGTCTGGTGGGCGGCACCCGTATCGGCGCGCGCGGTTTCGGCTTCTTCGGCGTACAGGTGGACCTGACCGAGACCGGCGTCAAACACATCGACGAGATTGTGCAGCTCGTGTTTCAGGTACGTATCCTTACTAATATTATTAATCCGAAAGTGTGTCTGTCTACTACCTCTTAACGGTCAACCCGCTACTGATTTTGATATAAATGTAAATTTATTCTGAATAAAAAATTAAAGATGCCCTAAGTCCCGGAAGGATATTATTGTAAGATAGAAATATCCCGGAAAAATTTACGGTTCTCGTGCTATTAGATTTCTGTGCAACGCTGGGGAATAACCTAGTATTATATGAATAGTAGGATTGCCATGACGCGAAGACCAAGGGCCAGACATGGTCACGATGTCCCGCCTTAGCAGGGGAGCTCGTGGCGTCGGCATGGGGCTGCCGTCGCCCATGATATCGAGTCCCGGGTAGGCCACGATGCGCTAGGTGTTCCAGCGCATCGTCGCGGAGTAATGTGGAATGGTGTCCATGAGTTGAGCCTGAAGAGGCAGAGGTGGTGGGGCTGCGGTCGTGTATCACGCGTTTCCCGGTAGTTCCACCTGCAGGAGCAGGAACTCCGTTGGGGTTTTAGTGGGCAGTCCCGGGTGCGGCTTCCGTCCGCCCCGGGGAGTCCCACAAACCTCGATGGTCCTCCCCAGGCCCCAGGGATGCATAAACGCATTCCCCCAACGAAAAAAAAAAAAGGATTGCCATGACCCTACAGTTTAACTGTATTTACAGTACATCGAGATGCTGAAGGCAGGGGGTCCGCAGCGGTGGGTGTGGGAGGAGCAGCGTGACCTCCTCGCCATGGAGTTCCGTTTCAAGGACGAGCAGGACCCTCGATACTTCGCCACGGGGCACGTGCACGCGCTGCAGGTGAGAGAGACAGATATAGAGAAAAAGACGCCAGTGCATGGGTGAGAGAGGGATAAATAATAATAGGGTGTGATACCAACACTACTCTTAACGCTAGTCAGCATAAGACGTGGAGAAAGAGATAGATATTGAAAGTAATGTATTTGACATGCCATGACATGACATCACTGGACAAATTAACCATTTTGGTTTTCCTACTATATTAGATCAATTAATATTGTGGGTTTCTAAGTCTCATGGGCATAAGTAGCTTTTGACTGGCTAACGTTAACTAGTTTTACTTTTATTATTATTTTTTTATATATATATATATATATATATATATATATATATATATATATATATATATATATATATATATCTTCAGCTTTAATATATATATTAAAGCTGAAGAGTTTGCTTGTTTGTTTGAGCGCGCTAATCTCAGGAACTACTGAAAGTTACCAAAACTCTTGTCTGCTTCAGGAGTACCCCATGGATGACGTGCTGAGCGCGTATTACCTGGTGTCGGAGTGGCGGCCGGACCTCGTCGACGAGCTGCTGGCGCTGCTCACACCGGACAATGTCAGAGTCGGCGTCGTCGCCAAGTAAGAGCCTGTCCACACGGGCGTTGCGTCAGCGTTGCGTCGACGCAGCGCTGCGTCATTGCAGCGTTATTACTTATTACGAAGCAGTCTTAATGTTAACACCCCCTCCCGCTTCGTCTCGGGGGCTGCTGTCCGTCATATTTTGTGCGTTGCGCGCTGCTGTCACGACGCAGCGCGCCGTGTGAACACCTTGGTTGTTTGTATGTAAAACAACGCAACGGCAGCGCTGCGTCGACGCAACGCTGACGCAACGCGCCGTGTGGACTGGCTCTTAGGGTCAATTCAGACCGTAAATTATTGCAGTTATTGAATGAAAATTTTGAATGGGGACTGATAATTGTCTACTGACAGTCATACAAAAGTCAAATCTGTATCCACCAATAAGTTGGTTATAAAACATGATATCTCTTATGGGCCTTTTCTATTCAGCCCTGTAGGGATGGGAAGTAGGAAGGGATTTGAGCAGGGAAGTGGGGAGCGCGAGAATGTAAATAGTCACTCGCGCTGCCGCCTGCCACTCGTCATGCCGCTGCCGCTGCCCGAAGCGGCAAGTATGTAGAGGGCTGAGTGTAAACGCTCACTCGCGTCGTCACTGCCGCAGTAGTATGCAGGGCAATAGCCGGCAGCGCGAGTAGCGGCGGCAGTGGCCGAATGTAAACGTCCCACTGGTTTAGACGTCAAAATATTGGAGTATATTGTGATGAGACACGTAAACTAGCTTTTACATTATTTATTTTGTTAATAGACTTGTAATTGTTATTCTTTTCACAGATGTTTCGAAGAGAAATGTACCCAGGTTGAGCCGTGGTACGGCACGAAATACCTACAAGAAGACATTGAGGAGAGCACCCTTAACGTAAGCATTTTAAAGATTCTTCCATATTTCCATACTAATATTATAAATGCGAAAGTGTGTCCTGTCTGTCTGTTACCTCTTCACGCCCAAACTACTTAACCGATTTTACTGAAATTTGGCATGGGGACACTTTAAGTCCCGTGGAAGGACAGGATACTTTTAATTGTGTAAAAATGTACGGTTCGCGGTCGATTAACGAATTTTGGCGAAACGGTGTTGCGGGCGTCATCTAGTAACTAAAATAAAGTATTGTAAAAAATCATGCAGTGATCCGCACCAATCAGTGTTTGTGCGTCTTTCACTCGCGCACGCGTACAAATTAGAGTACGATAGCAATATTTGCGACCGGACTTTAGACTCATATATTAAGAGTTTCTGGCCAAGCCTTATGCATTCTGTGATGATGATGATGATGTTCCAGCAATGGAAGTCGACGAAGCCGACGGAGGAGTTGCACCTGCCGCCGCCGAACGAGTTCATCCCCACCAGGTTAGACCTGGAGACCAGCTTCGATCCCACCACTGATGGCATCGAACCCACCATTATTAAGGTAATTACTTTTATGTTTTTAAAATCTTCAATTTTTGTATTGGTGTCGTTTTTGGCAAAAAAGACGACGTTAGCAGCTGCTCGTAGCTTCGTGAAAATGATACATTTTTGAATGTATAATATGTATATATATATATATATATATATATATATATATATATATATATTTCTTTTTTTTTGCAATATTATGTTGTAACTAACTGACCCAGAAAACGTTGTTTTGCCATAGAAATCTAGTATCAATATAAAGTAGATAAAAAAACTATTCTCAGGACTAACGAATGTATACACAAAACTTCATTAAAATCGGTTGAGCCGTTTTGGAGGAGTTCGCACAAACACTGTGACACGAGAATTTTATAAATTATATGGTGAGGTAATAATTATACTTTTGTTTTCAGGATACGCCGCTTATGAGACTGTGGTATAAAAGAGACAACGAATTTTCACTGCCGAAAGCATTTATCACATTGGATCTAGTAAGGTAAATAATATTTGCTAACATTTTTAGTAAACATTAATTTAAATTTACTGCTATTGTAAGTTGTGGTAAGTTTCACATTTCTGTCCCTGATGTGGCTGTTCGTACGCTGATCATATCGTTCAGAAAAATTGGATTAAACTTGGATATAAAACAATTTCAGATTTTTTAAAACTTATTGTGTAAAATAATATAGGGTTAACAATAAAAATATTTAAAAACGAACTATACCAGATCCAACATAATCAGAGTATATAATGTGGCAAATGTTTTATTGTCAGTCCCCTGGCATACTCGTCACCTGCGCACTGCAACCTGTGCTCGCTGTGGGTGCTGGTGCTGCGGGACCGGCTGCAGCAGTTCGTGTACGCCGCCGAGCTCGCCGGCATACGGTGGAACATCTCCAACGGCAAGTTCGGCCTCACCGTGAGTATCTCCCCTGGCACAGTCCCCTGGCTTATTCGTCGCCGCCCACTAAACCTAGTGTGACCCTGATTGTCGGCCCAATACCTTGCTCCAAAGCCAAACGAACCTAAGGTTCTAATAATGTATGATGCCTTGGTCATACTTTCAAGATTGGAATACACTAAAGCCGGTTCCTAGTATGTCGAGCAAATACGTTATTTATGTTACACATATCGTGCCTATTTTGGCTAATTATAGCATTCAAACGATTACAAAAAATTAGAGGGGCATACAGGCCCCATAAAACTTAACTGTCTAACATGGCCCAATGTTAAAAGGCCATTAGGTGACATACAAATTGAAAACCAAGTGATATTTGTTTTTGCATTATTCACAGATAACAATAGACGGTTATGACGACAAGCAGCACGTGCTGCTCGAGAAGATCATCGACCACATCGTCAGCTTCGAGGCCGACCCCAAGCGGTTCGACATCATGAAGGAGAACCACATCAGATCCATCAAGAACTTTGACGCTGAACAGCCCTACAAGGTAAACTAGCTGACCCGGCAAATGTTGTTTTGCCATATAAATTATTTCTAGTATCAATATAAAAAGTAGATAAAAACCTATTCTCAGGCCTAACGAATGTACATATAAAATTTCATTAAAATCGGTTGAACCGTTTTTGAAGAGTTTGCACACAAACACTGACACGAGAATTTTATATACAACACATTGAATGACCTGTACAACGTGTCATCCTTTTCTGTTAACCCATCAATCCCCAAGCGGCACTCGGCTGTCGCATAAAAATTGAAAATCTGTTGTGTCTGCGATTCTTACGATTGAGGTATTACGTGTCTTTTCCAAAAGTAATAGACATTGACAGGACATTCTATAGCGTATCCATCGTGTAAATATTTTACCACGGTTACGTGCTTAGAGTGACAACAGTGTACTCGTGCTGGAGCTACAGAGATAAATAGCGATGAGTCAATTGATATCTACATGATCTGCTAAGGAAATCTAAGAAAATTGCCTGGAAATATCAGTGACACAGCTTGGATTATAAAGTTTTTACTATATTGTAGCATGCTGTGTACCAACAAGCGCTGTGTATGTCGGACATCGTGTGGACCAGGGGCCAGCTCGCCGATTCTGCTAAGGGTAATTATAAAAAAACTAGACGACGCCCGTAACTCCGTTGCGCCAAAACGCCTTATAGCACGGGAACCGTACATTTTTCCGGGTTAAAAAGTATTCTATGTCCTTTCCCGGGACTTAAAGCAACTTCATGCCAAATTTCAGCAAAATCGGTTCAGCGGTTTGGGCGTGAAGAGGTAACAGATAGACAGACAGACACACTTTCGCATTTATAATATTAGTAAGTATGGATATACTATAATATAAGAGTTACACGACTGTTAAGCAGGAAGAATTCAGCTAGCCTGGATTCGAGCTAGGGCTAGTTCAACTCGAATCAACTCGAGCTACAAACTCGAGTTGATAAAGCTCTTGTTTGGATTTAACCAAAATGCATGTATAGTTGGTTCAACATTCTACAAAGACTACAGCAGTTGGAACTGAACAGTTGGTCTGAACAAGCACTAAAACAGTGCTTGTTCAGAGCGGGCACCGCGTGATTTGAACCCGCGCGGTTAAGGCAACGCCTTGATAATTTGGCTGTAGTGATATCGATTTTTCTCAGCAATGACTAAAGCTAAGAAATTAAAGTTCATTGTCACTATTCATCATGTCTTTGTCTTTGAATTACCCATAGCATAACACGATTGGTCAACTTTTATAACACATAATAATCAATCAAAAAGGCCTCTGTAAAAAAGGGATTGCTATTTTTCCAACAGGAGAGTGATTTAAGCTTCCAAAATTTGTAAATAGATTAGTTAAAGCATACACTTTAATTTGCCCATATCTTATATGAAATGTGTTTATGGTTTTTAAATTACGCTACAAAAACCATTTTGTCGCTTACGCCTCTTCCATTTTTTGCTGTTTTATTGCTTGTTTTCTATGAGAGGCCAGGCCGGCCTCTCATAGAAAACAAGCAATTTAAAACATATCCAACACGGTTTTTTACTTTAACACGGCGTCACCTTAAACAGCTCGCAGCTTATTACCATGGCGTTCACACTAACCGCTCGGTTGCTGTATGGGAAACGCGCGGTTCCCGCTGTGTCGGAACTAGCACTTATTGCAAGGTTTTATAGCAGTGTTAATTTACAGATTTAACCCCGGAGGACCTAAACGAGTTCGCGGCTCGCCTGATGCGAAGCGTGCACGTGGAGGGGCTGATGTTCGGGAACATAACGCGGGAGCGAGCGCTCGCCATCGCCGACACTGTTGAGAACAAGTAGGTAATGGCTGTGGATGTTGTTACTGACTGTTGTGAATGTAGAAACTCGGTATAGGTCGCACACAAGTTTAAGGCCGCGTTTTCACTGATGAGGAGCGGGGCGGAGAGGAGCTTAGCGGTGCCGAATTGACCAATCACCATGCTCGAAATCTCCGCTCCGCTTCCGCTGGAATAGCACGATTGGTCAATTCGGGCACCGCTAAGCTCCTCTCCGCCCCGCTCCGCGTCAGTGGAAATGCACCCTAAGATCGCTGTGCGCCTTATACAATTCGTACAATCATCACACTTTGTTTTCACAGGGTTATAAAACAAACAATAAAAGCGTAATTGCAATATTATCGCGAGCTTGAAACAGACTTACAGAATAGCACACATAATTCTGTACTCTACCTACGTTTATGTACGGAACTTTGTGTGTTTTGCGATTATTCCTTGCATAACTCCTTTTTTCCTTTTTGTAGTCAATTTGACAAAAGTTATTGATTACTCGCGCTTTCTATGCTATCTTTTAATGGGAACAACTCACAATTTATGTCCTTTTATTGCAGGTTACCAAAAGACGCGACACCGCTTTTAGCGCAGCAGTTACTGCTGTGCCGAGAGGTAGAAATTGAAAAAGGTAAGCGTATTGCAATAAATAACTACTTAACTCCTAAAGAGTTCGAATATTTTTATATGGAGCCTGGCATATCTAGCCGCCGACCATTTTGATTTTTTTTTCAAAATTTCGGACCAAAATTTACTTTTAAATATCTCGGAAACGTGACACTTTAGGATACCACTTTTATCGTGCTCGAAAATTTTGAAAAAAATCAAGATGGCCGTAATCGTAACGATTTACGATTACGAACCTTTGTGGCATAGGCCATCTTGATTTTTTTCCCTTTCTTATTCATATCTATAGCTTAAAAACTTTATACACGGTGTAACTAAACTAAGTAATAATATGGGTATGTGTCCCTCGTATAGAGTTTACTGTAAAAGTAGCAGCGGTGAAAGAGTACCTTTTTTCAACTTTTGTATGGGCAAACTCATGACGCTGGCGCTCTTGCCCATGCAAATCACAAAAAAATGTTGCTCTTTCAGCGATGCTTCTTTCACAGTGAACTTGACACACCCTAAACTTATCACTTCGGGCCTAAAGTATTATCACTTAGTTTTGTTACACCTCGTACTGCTTAAGGCTGCCTTCACGTTAAGTCGCAAGCTTCGCGGCAGCCGCGCGACATCCGCGCGGCTCCATACTAAAACGAGCCGCGCGACTCGTTTTAGTATAGCAGTCGCGCGGCTGCCGCAATACTCGCGACTTAATGTGAAGGCAGCCTTAATAACTTTAGGACCTACAATAAAATATTTTAATAATGAATATGTTGTCAGGCGCGTGGTACCTCCGCTCTATCGAGAACAGCGTGCACAAGTCGTCGTGCGCGTCGCTGTACTACGCGTGCGGCGCGCGCGAGACCCGCGCCAACGTCACGCTAGAGCTGCTCGCGCAGGCGCTCAGCGAGCCCTGCTTCAACGTTCTAAGGACCAAGGTGAGGGGGGAGAAATTCACTGCGTTTCCACCAGAGATGTGTTGCGAGGAATTGTTTGCGTGTTTTTGAGAACCAAGGTCACGTCAATGAAGCCATTCTCTTGGTTCTCAAAAACACATTCCTCGCAACACATCTCTGGTGGAAAAGCAACCTTAGGGTTGAGACAGATAGTAAAAGATGGAGAGAGCACGATAAATAGAGGGAACAAAAAAAAGAGAAAGAAAGAGACAGAGAGAGAAAGAAAAAGAGAGCAAGAGCAGCAATAGCTCAGTGAGCTAGGCATACAAAAATTTTAAGGCCACCCTTTTTAATGTGATTTATAGTAAAATAGATGCTGTTCGCATTTTTCCTCGTCGCATGGACGCCATGTATCTACGTTTTAGCGTGAATAGGTAGCATGTCAACCACACTTTTTCACTTATAATTTTTACGTAATTTACTAATTTACCTCAGGAGCAACTGGGCTACATCGTGTTCAGCGGTCTGCGGATCTCCAACGGCGTGCAGGGGCTGCGGTTCATCGTGCAGAGCGACCGGCACCCCGCATACCTCGAGCAGCGGATAGAGGCGTTCATTAGGAGCCAACAGGTTGGTTTATTCATTATTGTGTATATAGCAGTAGTAATACAAGAAACTAGTTACAAAAGTTTGTTACTTTTAAGAGAAATACCCAAAAATTTGAACGCTCGGTGTCAACTAATGGTCTTGTAGGGTCATTTATGTTCAAGTGTCCTTAGGATCTAAGACGCTTGAGGACATTTAACGTAAGGGTGGGTGGCAAGAACGGACATTTGATCGTATTTATAAAATTGAGGTATTTGCATTTATGACCATTTTAGTTTTTTTGAGGGCTGTACTCCATGGTTTGAGAGTAGCTATTTTAATTAGGTTTGTGCCATTTATGTCCTGTAACCTACCTTTATCTTGATACACTAGTTGCTGAAATTTTACATGTCTGTAGCCATCTTAAATATTACATTAACCATTCAATATATTGTACGTAATATGTTTCGACAGGAGTATTTAGAGAACATGAGTGAGGAGGAATTCCTGAAGCACCGCGCGGCGCTGGCGGCGCAGCGGCTCGAGCGGCCCAAGCGGATGGCCACCAAGGCCTCGCGCGCCTGGAGCGAGATCACCGCGCAGGTACGCACACCTTCAGCTGCAGAGTGTTAAGAGAACCTTAGGATTGTGAAGCTGACCGCATCGCATTCTAGAATTTGTTGTATGTAATGATGTGAAACCTCACACATTCGTCCGCACCGTACGCGCCGCATTTCGTGAACTATGCGGTGCGTTCGGCGCGTACGACGCTTACGGTGCTGATAAATGTACGATTAGCATAAGCAGGAACTTTCGATAGTCGATCGTTACGCTAACGAAATTAAATTTTAAGAAAATTATACAAATTATACCATCTATAAATATCAGCCTTTACTAAAGTGGGCAATAACGCCCCCTTGTGAAGGCCTAAAGGGAGGCGACTCAGAAAAAAAATAGGGGCGTTGTGTAGAGGCTTGGGGGGTGATTTGTAATTTCATTTCATCTGGATGCATTTGAAATTAAATGCATCTATTCCCTCACATTAGTTTTAATTTTTGGCTAGCAAGTTTTGGAGGCGATTTCTTAGAATATAATATTTTGTCAAACAAAAGTCCCGGAATTCCGGGATTGGAGAAAAATCGGGAATACAAATTAAGTCGGTGGTAATGGTAAAAATATGGTTTGAAAACGACTAATTTAGAATTTTGTATTAATTTTTATAAATTTTGCAGCGAAAGCCCCTTAATTTATATAAAGATATTAAGTAAGTAGGTGATACAATGGGGGCGTTAAAAAATAATTTGTTCTTGAAGTGGGCAGTAGACAAAATAAGTTTGGGAACCCCTGATCTATATTTTTGACATTCAGTTATAAACAACTGACAATTGCTCTTGCTTATCCCACTTATCAAAAAGGAAGTACGCTGCAACCTCGCCCATTATTCGTCCGCTGATGTGATTGGAATTACGACAGTACAAATAGTATTTTTCAGAATTGTGTAGGTAGATCTTGCATAATAATGGCACAGCTCAGTATATATATTTTTTTCTAAAAGTTAAAGATACAAGACGTAATTGAATATCAATAAATTGCAGGTGTACAACTTCGACCGGCCGCGAGTTGAGGTCGAGGAACTGAATACCATCACCAAGGAAGAACTACTGCAGTTTTATAAGGTCAGTTACAAGAATTACGTTATGTCTCATCATAGAAATTAATTCAAAGACGGCATAATATTATGTAGGAACATAATATGATTTGCATTGAGTGTGTTCCTACTTCCTACATATTGCTTTTTTTTTTTTTCTTTTTTTTTTATGAAATAAGGGAGTGAAACACAGCGCAAGCGCTGTTTCACGCCGGTTTTCTGTGAGAACGTGGTATTTCTCCGGTCGTGCCGGCCCATTCGTGCCGAAGCATGGCTCTTCCACTTATAAAACTTATAACAAGTAACTTCGATATGATGTTGTCTTACATGATACGTCAAACAGAAACTTCTGTTGCTGGTGCTGTGTATGTCAAAATACCAGATATTGGTCCTTCGAGCCGATCAGTCACTTTTTTACAAGCTAATCTTCTGTCACAGAAGCACATATGCGAGGATTCCACTGACCGGCAGAAGCTGTCGGTGTACGTGGTGTCCACGGCGGAGGGCGGCGCCGGTGTCATGGAAAAGGAGCAGGAGGAAAATAAGGTAAGTGTATTTGTTATGTGAGTTGTCACTGATGTATTGTAACAACACTACTAGTGCGAACGATTGTAAGTTGTAACTAATTCAATGCTTTACGTATTGTATTTAACTTCTTAACGAAAATTAGTGATGAAAATGAATAGAATGGAATAAACGTTTATTTACAGCTAAAATAATTATAAGATACATAATAATATTAAATAAAAATTAAAAAAAAAACAATAGAAATATTACAAAATAGTGAAATAGCATAACCGCAAATTGGACCAAACTCGGCAGTGTTGGCACACCCAGCAGGCAACCAACGCCGGTCTTCCGCTTGACCCATTCCGTGACCTCACAGCCATCCCAACTTCTAAGTGACAAGTCTTACATAATATGACATAACTCAAAAATCATTAATTATTTGCATTAATTTACAATCAAGTGTAAACCATAAAGATAATATACCTAGCGGAATAGAGCAACAATCTCGAGCTGTCAATCGTAACCAAAATTGGTTTCATCTGTGTGTAAAGATATAATAATAATAATAAATAATATTATTATTATATCTTTACACACAGAAGATATGTGTACGTATACACTTACACAAGCATGATTGAACATGATTTCTATGAGATTAAATTGTCAACGTGCGGTACGTGCCGACTGGAAGTCAAAAAAAGAGTACCGCTGTCATGTATCACACGTCTCTTTTTACCACGCACTGATAGTGACATCTCTCTTGCTCAGGCCTTTGTTTCTCTATTCCGCTAGGTATATTAACTTTATGGTGTAAACATGCTTCATTAAACATAAAACAACAATTAAATTGATTTCAGTTTTCACCAACAATTATATTAGTAAATGATATAAAATGTATATCATAAGACGCTCAACGTTGCTAATACCAGTAGCTCTACCATGAGTTTTAAGCTATAGTATTTATCGATACCGACTACGTAAATATTTAGTATGGCTATTTTAGTTCCGAGAGTGACCGCTAGAGGCGCTGTAAAATTTGCCATACTAAATATTTATGTAGTCGGTATCGAGTATCGATAAAAACTATAGCTTTAAACTCATGGTAGAGTACTCCATTATATAAGTACGCTGGACTTATGATGCCCAACTGCTTTTTGTGCCTATTTGAAGCGGAATCAGCGCCCCCAATGCGGGGAAGAGAACTAAATCTGACGTAAACATACTTGCAAATGGCCGCTTAATCGCTATTGGTTGTAGAAACTAGTTTTAGTTCCAAGTACTCTCACTGCTGCTATCAGCGCCAATATGGCGACTTTCAAACGTCATTTTAACGTCAGATTTAGTTCTCTTCCCCCGCATTGGGGGCGCTGATTCCGCTTCAAACAGGCACCAAAAAATAGCTGTCATTCCAAAGGGTATCATAAGTCCAGCGTACTTGTATAATGGAGGTCAGTGTGGTAGAGCTACAGTAGTGCGATATTGTTTCTGTATGTACGTGATTTGTATTTATTACCGCGACGGCAACGCAACAAAGATAAATAATGCGTTAGTTGCAACAACTCAAAACAACCGAACTATGCGACCTCTAATAGTAAATATTCTACCTTCTTTTTAACTGACTTTTAAAAAAGGAGGTTCTATATTCGGCTGTATTTTTATGTTAAATATTTTTTGCAGGCGGTGAAAATAACAGACCTAGTGGAGTTCAAGTCCCGAAGAAGGCTTCATCCTCTACCAGCACCGTTCACCAATATACCGCGGAAAGGCGCGCACTGCAAGCTGTAGTGAACTTGCCACTTGTGTTAATACAACTTACGCGGGTTAGCTTATTGTAATTACTTATTTTTTTGAGTTGATCGCACATTTGTCAGCACCGTACGCACCGTACGGACCGCATAATACACGAAATGCGGCGCGTACGGTGCGGACGAATGTGCGAGGTTTCACATCATTTCATACAACGAATTCTAAAATGCGCCTCCTTCGGTGCATGCGTGCTGATTAATGTGCGATCATCTTTATAGTTACATTGATCTACTAAAAGACGCATAAAATACAATTGCCATGTTATTGTCACATAGAATGAATTACTCTAGCGAAACCTCACTAAAACGACACGACACGACGCGAAACTGCACGTTCCATGGAACTGACGATTGTTATACGTCAGTTTCACGTTTGTAAAACATCTGAGGCCCGAGTGTGAGTTTTTGTTTCACATTCGATCGTGAACGCGTTTGGCGTTTACTAAGATTTTATATGGGATTTGTACAACGCCACCTAGCGATGCTCACGGGAGTGAGCCCAGCTCCCATACAAAATCTTAGTAAACGCCAAACGCGTTCACGATCGAATGTCAAACAAAAAAGTCACACTCGGCACACCGTTCTATGGAAAGTGAAGTGTCGCGTCGTGTTGTGTAGCATAGTGCGGTCGCACCTATACCCGTCGATCGTGGAAAAACGAGACACAATAGAATTTCTATTGTGTCTCGGTCACCGGTGAGTGGTGACCGTATGGGGCTTGATGAATTAAAAGGTTTAACCATAAATTTTATTGTAATTTTATGAAATGTATTATTTCACCCCTACTAATAAAAATCTGTACCCAACAAATAACTACCAACTACCAAGGTCTGCTTACTATACAATATAACATTGTGATGCGACCGAGGTTTACGTAAGCCAATTTTCGCAAAAAATTAAAATTTCTAACACCAAAAATATTAAAATATGTATATAAAAATTTTATATTCTGACATAACATTGTGTTGAATGAGCACTTAAAAATGTTGCATACGTTTAACGTGGTTTTCATCAGCTAGCAATGTTCTTAAACTTATGTGTATATTTTGTACGTTTTATTTCAATTCTATATTTTCTAAAGGCCAGAAGTTAAGACTAAGTTTCTTACTAAAAAAATATTTACACAGCGGAAAATATGAACTACTACTCGAGGACATGTCGAAAAGGTCACAAAGTGCCTTTGTTTGACATGTCGAAAAGGTCACAAAGATAGCGAACCTTGAGTTAAATATACGCTGCGTAAATATTTTATTAGTGTCAGAGAATAAGTCTATGTTAATTAAAAAGACAAACTAGTTTAAGAATTTGTTTTATTTAAGAATATCAATTTTAAATTCATTATAAGTTGTTTTTGTTCGATTGTGCAAATTTAATCAATTTTACAAGATGGCGGCTTTCATTCTGATTTTACCTACGCGCGCCTTTCCTTTTCTTGTAAGCTACGAATAATAAAAACTAAGGAAACGTAACTCCCATACTTCAACGGTTTTGAATTTGGCTACTTTACGCACACAAAAATATGGAAATAGCAACGACACACTAACACTCTTTACGAAATAAAGCCGTTGACATTAATTGTCACTTCTATTATTTACACAAAATTGTGTACCGAATACATGCATAAAGTATGCATGTATTCGGGTCACATTTTGTAGACTCGTGGTCAATTTTTTTGACACAGTTACTCTTCCTTAGTTTTTATTATTCGTAGCTTGTAAGATTATACCACTGTGCTATTTACAATACTTGACATAAAGTATGGAAAATGCGAGCCGCTCCACTGCGGTGTGATATAATAATTATATGCTGTATGCTGTATCAGCCGTTAAAGGTACCGTTCCGATCAACGCGGTAATCGACCGCGACGGACAAAAATTCAAATAAAATGCCACTTTATAACCAGAGGTTTCATTTGGCTCAACGCCATTACAAACCAGCGGCGGCGTGGGTCGCTACACCGATGTCGGTACTCGGTAACCTATAGCCTAGTCCAGGGGTTCCCAAAGTGTGCACCGCGCCGTGGAAAGGCAAGAGGGGCGCCGTGAGTCGATACTCCACCATAATCCGGAAACCGGAAATATTATAAAATTAAATTTTAATATTAATTATGTAAAGCAGGTAAATGATTAAACTTTTAACTATTAACTTAACGTTGATTAGTTAAAAGATTAACGTTAACTATTATTTACCTGCTTAACCTAACTATTGTGTCCCAACACCGGTGTCCGATCATTTAATGTTGTGATGTATAGCATATTTTATTGACAAATTGGCTCTCAAATTTTCTCTTTCTCACGGTTGTAAAATGGCAGCCATTTTAGTTTTTCTCAGACTTTAACACTAATCTGACCAATACTAATGACACGGCGCTCTATTCTACCGGGCGCCGTATTAAATTGCGGCGTGTAACTGCGCCGCAGGTTGTAAAAGATTGGCAACCCCTTTCCTAGTCAAAAAAATGGCATTTTATTTGAATTTTTGTCGGTCGCGGTCAAATGGGATAGGAAAGTCACCTTAAGACAATAGAACTACTGTTTTCCAGCGCTGTTTGCAAATTGCAAGTAATATTAGCACTTTTGTAAAAGTAAAGTCGACAATTTCATAGTCAATTGAAGAAATGTGAAACGCATTGTTGTTAACAAAACTTACAATGTGATTGTTGCAAACTTTTAGGGTCAATTTATCTACCGCAGAGTCGAAGCGCATCGAAGCGAATTTCCAAAAACTGAGCACAGCGGGGCTAAAATGATCGCTTTGAAGAATCATGATATGAATCATAATATGATTCATTTTTCTAAAACCGCAAAATGCAACTCTGCTTGCAATTCATTTCTGTATTTTTGTACTGATTTGACATTTGTCAGTTTGACAGTTTTGACAATTCATTTGCTGAATTGATTGAGAGGAATTGCTAAATGTGACCATTTTAGCCCCGCAGGAAATTCAACCTTGTCTCCAGAGCGTAACGCACACATTACTTCTGCGAGACCAATCGGCCTTGGTCGGGCGCATTCGCGCGAAGTCGAATGCGCGCGCATTTTTAAATCCTTAGAAGTAATAAAGTGCGTTAACGCCTTGAAGTTAAGGTTGAATTTGTTTCAGTCAGTTTTGATAATTCGCTTCGATGCGCTTCGACTCTGCGTTAGTATAAATTGACCCTTAATAAATACTTATGTAATTAATAGTAAATATTACGTGAAGGTCAGAGCGAATTTATTACTGCAAACGCTGGAGTGCAGCATCAGCACATATAGTTAAAACGTTTTGTTCGACGTTTGACAAGGTTTCTGTCAATATTGTTATATTATGACGTGTGCAGCATTTCGGATCTTGGTCGGATAGTTTACTGTATGTGCTAGCAGTGCCCTCTGCTCCGACCTTTGCGATATATTAAGCGATAAGGACAAAAATTACTTTAGTCAAAAGTATTTTTTATAGATCCCTGGTTTACAATGCCCGTATAGTATGCACGTTTTAAAACTTAATACAATCTTAAAATATTCCAAACAATAAACGTTTTATTTATTTAAAAAGTTTTAATTTCTACCCCTCTAACTAAAAGCAAAAAATGTATTCGGACAAAATTATATTTTACTAGCTGTCCCGGCAAACGTTTCTTTGCCATTTAAAATATTTTGCCCGTATTTATTAAGAGGCCGGGGTACCCTCGAAAAATATTTAACATGTTAGAGTTATTTTTCAGCTTAAAATAGTAATTACCTAGGTTCCTGCACAAACATTTACTTCAAAATAGTATAGAGTAAAACACTAAAAAATATATAAAATAAATAGTACTTAAATTTACTAAGTACAAAATATTTTTTTTGTGTTTAAATATTTTGAAGTAAATTTTTATGCAGGAACCTAGGTAAAATTACTATTTTAAGCTGAAAAATAACTCAAACATCTTAAATATTTTCGTATGAGAAAATGATTTTGGTATTGCGTATGTATGAGAATTTCGAGGGTACCCGGCCCCTTAAAGTGACTAAATAAATAATTTACTATTATTTATTCAACAAATGCACTTATCAATATAAAAAGTACACAGTAGCCGATTTTCAGACCCACTGAATATGCATATAAAATTTGTTTAAAATTAAATCAGTAAAGCCGTTCCGGAGCAGCCCGCGGGCTAACATTGTGACACGAGAATTTTATATACATATAAGATTTTCCAAAAGACCGACAAATATCGAATGGTCTAGCGACCAAGAAGCGAATCGAACCACGTCGAAGAGTCAAATTGACAAGTCGAACGAGTGCGCGCGAATTCGCCAGAATGCCTACAGTGATTCGCTTGTGGGCGCATGGATGCGCGAGAATGTACATACACACACGGGCAAAATTAGCGGAACATAGGTAAAAAGGGCCAAAACTTGAACTCAAGTGGGTCGGGCTGTCTGAAAGCCTTTTTTATAGCTTCTAAGCTCATTCAAGAAATAAAATATTGAACAAAACTGGCAAGTTGACAGGTTTTTATAGCAATTATGCCCTAATAAGTGTTTTTCGATTATTGACGTTGTAAGTGTTCCTGATAAGAATGGCGTTTTAGCGGGGTGAAAGGTATGCTCAGCTCATTTGATTGTTTGGTTTTTGGAAGAACACATTGCTTAGATACAAAATTAGTGATTTCCCAGCATCTGCGACAGCTAGAGCTGTAACCACGATAGAAAAAGGTCACACCTACCGTTCGGTCAGTCAGGCCTTAGGTGTGTCGGCTTCCGTGGTTCATCGTAACTTTCAACGCTTCAGAGAGACTGGATCTTACGTTCGGAGACGATAACAAGGCAGATATCGGGTGACAATGGTTCAGGATGACCATTTTGTAAGGAAACAAAACTTAAGAAATCGACCTCAAACTGCTATGCAGACACGAAACCTGTCGGAACAGGTCCAAGATGAACGTGTAAGTGATTGTACAGTAAGAAGAAGACTCAAAGAAGTTAAATTAAACTCAAAAGTGCCAGCAAGGGCAACAAAACTTGAGACAGGACACCGAAGAGCCAGGCTAAGATTTGCGCGTGAACATCAAAATTAGACAAGTGAGTGAAATCTTGTGCTGTACAGTGATGGGAGCAAATTCTGTGTACATTGTATTGACAGGCGATAAAGAATGTGGATAAATCATAAGGAAAGCTACAGGCCATCAAACTTACCGGAAACAGTGGCCTATGATGCAGGCTTCGTAATGGTTTGGAGTTGCATATGATTTGGAGCCCGCATGGAGCTGATGATTATAGATGATGGTACTTTGACAGTATAGTGCTATAGCACCGACATCCTGGAACTGCATGGTGTGCCTTTTACACAGTTTTAGGTAGTAATTTCAATTTTATGTGCGTCTATAGAGTAAGAAAATCGTGCATTATTACCTAAACGATGCTGGCGTAGCCCAGGTGGAGAGGCCAGCGTGGTCTACGGATGTGGATCCGATTGAAGACGTGTGGCACATCAATGGGTGAACGGTACGAGTTAAAACTCCAGCTCCAAAATGTGTCCAGGAGCTCGAGTTGGCGCTACTGGAGGAGTAGGAGAATATCCCACAGGAAATGATTGACAATTAAAATGCAAGCATGGAATGGCGTATCCAGGCCCTCTTGAGATCCATAGAAGGCATTACACGCTTTTAACATGGCATTTCTTTAATAAAAATGGAGAATTTATCTTAAAAACTTACTACTGAAATTTCAAAGATTTTCTTAATTTTTTGATTTTTGCTGATTTTTTTCTATTTTTCACGTTTTTATGCCCTAAATTTATATAAAATTTATTTTTTAATAATCAATTAGTAAATAAATAAATAAATATATAAAAATCAGTGAACAATTTAAAAAATATTGAAAATTTTGTTATGTTCCTCTAATTTTGCCGGTGTGTTTATGTCTACGAAAACCGCATAGGTGTCTACGAAATCTATAGTGTCTACGAAAACTGTACAGCTGTCTACGAAAACTGTACAGGTGTCTACGAAATCTATGCATGTGTCTACGAAAATGGTACAGGTGTCAACGAAAATTGTACAAATGTCTACGAAAACTGTACAGGTGTCTACGAAATCTATAGTGTCTACGAAAACTGTACAGGTGTCTACGAAAACGGTACAGGTGTTTATATGATAACAGATAACCGGTCTATTAAGTGTACATAAATGTCTGCGAAAACCGTATAGGTATCTACGGAAACGGTACAGGTGTCTACGAAAACTGTACAGGTGTCTACGAAAACTGTACAGATGTCTACGAACACTGTACAGGTGTTTATATGATAACCGGTCTATTAAGACCGTGCAGGTCTCTACGAAAACTGTAATGTGTCCGCGAAAACCGTGTAGATGTCTACGAAAACTGTGTATGTGTCTACGAAAACCGTGCAGATGTCTAAACAAAAACCATGCCGGTGTCTTCGAAAATCCTTCACCTGCCTACAATTAAAACTGCACCCTTCCCAAGGAACTCTACGAGAACTTGTAATACAACTGTACCTAACTACGGAAACTTGTTAAATAGCAATCACATGACGGAGTAAATTTTGCCATATATTTTGGCAAAAATAGTTTAAAAAAAGCCCGTGATATATGAAATCGTTTTTCAATCAATAGCATGTTTCTCCGCAGCAATGGCCGCAATAAATTCGGCCACAGACGATAAATTCAGACAAAATGGCGGCCACACATCACCTGTCAGCGGCACGCGCCAAAACTACCCGCTTTACATATTCAACGGCTCTACGGGCTTAAAATAATTTCAAAGTTGATAAATATTTTATTTATTTACTTGAGCAGTTTTTTACGCTCTCATCATTATTAACTATGACCTACCTGTAACATAAAACCAGGGTCCACCCTAGTTTCCGATTTACACCTTCGATTCATTTTGATATTTAAAAAACAAAAACTTGAAACTCTACTAAACTGCCGTTTAATCGCATGTTTTGGTTTTCTCTCAAGTTATTTTATGATTGTACTAAAAGTGCGCGCGGTTTTGCCCGTGTAAAAACAGTTCCCACGGTAATCGTACTCGTTTGTCTACGCCTTTGGAGAATATTAAATGAACACAATAGTACTTCTCACTTTTATAAACGTAAAAATATATTATCTAAAATATATTTTTACGTTTATAAACGTGCTACGAAAGTATGACGTCAGTCTTTCGTAGTTTATACGCATCGGGAGACAACTTTGTTCGACAGGTATATTAAATATTGCGTTTATGAAAGTGGTTTCATAACAAAAGTTGCTTTTAATTGCATAAGTTATCGAATTGTATACAAATATTAAGAAATAAACGTTCGTCGCGCCAGTCCACTCTCGTTTTCTGTCAATTGACTTTTCCAATGTGCCAGACAAAGACAAGCAGATAGAGCAGGCGTTGTGTGGAGTTGAGTATTCAAAATATGGGTGACGCGTTCTAGAATGGGATTAAATTCAGAAAAGCATGCAGATTATGAATCTTGCCAAGAGTTACATTGGTATTTTTTTTTACACTGGGGCTGTGTAAATTTGCTAATAAAAAGGTAATAACTTTATAATAAGATTTCATGACATTTCTGATGAAATTTAAAAAAATAAGTATATTCAGCAGAACATAACACCTCCTCTTTTTTAGAAGTCAGTTAAAAATTGAATTTAAACAGCATATCATATTGTTGGATGCACTTTCGGTTGAGTAATTAGATCTGCAATACCTTTTGTCATTGTAATTACTACATACAAAACAATCGTAAGGAGGGCGGGCAAACCAGTTGGGCAGCGTAAAGGGCCTGTGTGCGCCCTGTCCCTACGTGCGGACAGGCCTGCATCTGTGTGCACAGGTATCAATGATAGGGTGACCAGCGCGAACGTTTTGCCACAAAATATGTAGCTAATGGAGTGGTGTTTTTGGTTAGGATCGCTTTTTCGTGGCAAACCAGTTGGGCAGCGTGAAGGGCTGTGTGCCCTGTCCCTACGTGCGGACAGACCTGCGTCTGTGTGCACAGGTATCAATGATAGGATTGATAGGGTGACCAGCACGAACGTTCTCTACCAAAAACACCACACAATTGTGTGGTGTTTTTGGTAGAGATCGCTTTTTCGTGGCAAACCAGTTGGGCAACGAAGGGCATGTATACCCTGTCCCTACGTCAGACCTGCGTCTGTGTATGTGATGCATAGGTATCAATGATAGGGTGACCAGAGCAAACGTTTTGCCACAAATGTGGATAATTGAGTGGTGTTTTTGGTAGAGGTCGCTTTTTCGTTGCCAGTTGGGCAGCGTGAAGGGCTCGGTGCCCTGTCCCTACGTGCGGACAGACCTGCGTCTGTGTGTGTGTGCACAGGTATAAATGATAGGGTGCCCAGCGTAAACGCAAAGTGACAGAGCGTTTAACGCTCTGTCACAAATGTGGGTATTTGAATGGTTGTTTTTGGTAGAGAACCTTTTTTTGTTCATTTGAATCAATAATGCGATACGATTTCTCGTCGAGAAGGAATTTTAGGAATATCTTATGTAAGACAGTTTTGTATTATGGGAGTTTTTAAAAATAGCTACTTATCCTTTTTAGGGTTCCGTAGTCAACAAGGAACCCTTATAGTTTCGGTCTTTCCGTCCGTCTGTCTGTCCGCGGTTTTCCTCGGATACTATAGGACCTACAAAGCTGTAATTTGGCATGAATGGACGTATTAATGATGCCGACAAAAAGTACATGAAATCTAAAAAAAATATTTTTTATGGTACCTTCCCTACACATCAAGCGGGGATGCATTTTTTTTCGTGTCCATCCCATCATGTAGAGTGTCGTTGGATAGGTTTTTAAAAAAAATATTATGAGCATTCATAGATCATTTTTCGATTTAGGGATCCGTTTGTGAAAATATATTAAGTGGAAAAAATCGTTTAGAGTCCCCCTCTGGCCTCTACCAGCTAAACGGTTGCTTCTAGAAATGTGAAAAAATTCTCGGGAGTAGGAAATTTGCTGAATTTAATAGGAAAACTATCACGGCTAAGAAGACTTCATAAGTTATTGATTAATAGTCGATCAACTAATAAAAATGTATTCGGCGAAGTATAAAGGAACTTTTCGTCCAAATTCATTTGAACGTAACTGAGATGATGTTGTTAGTAGTGTAAAACACGTTATAAATGTACATTTATTGACCATACAAAAATTATCAAAAACTAGTGGTACTACGGAACCCTACATTGCGCGTGGCCCGACACGCACTTGGCCGGTTTTTGGCCCTAGAGTTTGCAGGTCAATATGTATCTCTCTGAAACAGATCCAACCATTTATTTTGTTTTTGATCTAAGTACACAAAATATAAAAAAGCTGAATTTTTTTACTATTTAACTACCATTATAATATTATCTATATATTAATACGTGAGCCAAAAACTTTGTATCCCTTTTGGCGAAAAATGGGGAAACGTAGGGGAATAAAATTTTGCACAGTTATAGTTTATATGGTGAAGGAGTGCATCGAGCTAATATTATTTTGAAATTATTCTTTTATCATACATTTTTTAACAAATAAAACATTACACACACACTAGGAAAAATGACAGATTTTTGAGTGACAAGCCTATACATACGAATTATACTCTTTTATTTATGGTTGAAGTCTGTTGGCAACAAGGTGACAAATAATTGAAAATGGATTAGGTATTATAGTTTTTTTTTATTGAATCTAGACAATAATATAGATACTAGACAATGCACGGCCAGTCTGAGATCAGCTGAGACCCAGAGACAAGAGTTGAAAAAATTTGATAAAGTCAATATTTTTTTTACAAAATATCGGTAGTAGTCCTAATGTCGTTGAAACTAAGGTCGAATTTCGACCATTGGGTGATCTCTAGTATTTGATAATTCGTACTTACTATCTGACCCGAAAATATAAATTGAATAGAAGCTTGCAAGACATAATATAAATATTTATAATTACTTCAATTTTTTTTGTCTAAAACTAAGTATACTACCATTTTATTCTTTTATTATAATTTATTTTCTACTTTCCATACAATTTATCATTAAGTACTCGCAATTAAGCGACACACAGTTTTTCTAACTACCCACAATCAGCTTAATCTAATCGACCGTTAAGGAGTATGGGACTACTTAATCGATTCTGCCTCTTAAATGAGCTTTTCCCAAAATGGGCGATAACGACCCTTGTGGGCGCTAAAGGTTTAAAGGGGGGTGTGAAATGAGTGGGAACCCCTGACTTATATAATTAAAAGCGGGCAATAAATATAAAGTTTAAAAGTGAAAAAGCTTTCTTACACACAGCGTTTTGCTTGTTTGCTATGCGTTAAAAATTTTCATACGAACCGATCGGAGCAGGTCGGAACTACGTATCTTTGTTAATCTTTATTAGCTTTTCTCTCTATAAAACTTTAAATATTAATAGAGTAAGTATTTATAGCTTTCATTTGTTCTTCATTAAAGATTTTGTCGCCCCAACTTTTTACAACAAGTTTTAACCTGGGGGCAACACAAGACGTATTTGGGGGTAAAATATTCGTTGCCCCAGCAACACCGGCCCCCGAAGACTTGACAAAATAAAATGATTGCCCCCAGTCCGCGCTTGGGCACCGTCGTTTCCGCCCGTGTCGTGTGTTGTGTTGTGTGTGAATATACCGCGCAAGGAATATCTCTTCTACTATTTTAAATACGGTAAATATACACTATATTGTATATTAAAATATATTATATTTAGAATTATATATTTAGAGTTTTATTAACAATATAATTGAGCTTTCGAGAACTTTTGCGTCCTAACGGAAGGCTGTTTTGTGAAAATCGCTCAGCCCCGCTTAAAGTTTGACATCGAATATACTACGAATTCCGATAGTTATTGATTGAATAGTTTATTCGTGGGAATATTCTACGAAAGCTCCGGTTGAAAGCTCAACTTAATCTTGTAGTGTATATTGTTTTATTAACTTTCTATCGTATGTATTATCTTGTTTATCTTGTTTTATATTGTTATGGTATGTTTTGGCCCTTGGGCATTTTTATTTAGCATATTAAAGTTTACTGTACATAGGTACATGTACAATTTCTAGGAATGCTACTAATTATTTCTAAAATTAATTCAAATGAATACCAATGCGCTATATTTTTATAATTTTTGTATTTTTATTAAAATGTCATTTTCTTATGATCAAAGCTCAAAGAAACTTTACTGTAGGTATGAACATTAGGAAACTGGTCTTATACGGCTATAGGCCAAGCGGTAACTGGAGAAAACGAACGTAATCGAGATTTAGTACTTTTGGTGCAGACGCTTGGAAAACCTTTAAAAATTCATCGCTATCACTTCTGCAAGATATTTAATACCTCACCTGCTACTTGAAAATAAATCATTTCCACTTAGCTATGAAATTTTAATGCGCACCTACCCATTTAAAACAACCTTTTCTGATAAATAGTATGGTAACGGGCTACTGCTGGTAGTTACTAGGAAGGAACTGTACATTTTGAGGGATATTAACTATCCTATGTCCTTTCCTAGGACTCAAAGTATTTCTATGCCAATTTTCATTAAAAATGGTTAGCGCTTACGGCTTAAGCATGAAGAGATAATAGACATAAAGGCAAGACATCCTTTTTTCGCGAAAGTACGCAATCAAACGGAAGAAACAGAGTTAAAACTGCCTACAAAAAAAAAGAAAACAGTATGAGAAAGCAACTTTTATGTCATTTGATAATGCATTGTCAATCGATTTTACACATTCAAACACCCCACATTCAAACAAAAGGTTAACAACAAGGTTCATTACTAACATTCTTAAAGGTTCGATGACTAAACGGGTCAAGGAACTGTCAAAACTGACTCTATTTTATTGACTACAAACATTCTAATAGTCATTAGTTTAGTACTCAATATTGGTTTAAGTTTACAACGTTCAGCGCTCGGACTATTTACGACTTATAAATTGTAATTAAGAAATCATTAACTGTCCTCTAATAGTTTGCGTCAGGTTCAAAGAAACTTGTACCTACTAATGTCTAATTAAAGTTAAGTAGAGGTAAATGGGTATAAAAGTTTTAGTAACGACTAACGACGTTGTACTATCGGGGAAATTGATTCATAGATGGTGGACCTAGGTTATTTAGTAGGGTTATGTTAAGTTAATGGGTAATGGGTATTGACTATTGGGTATCAACGATTTAGTACCGGTGTTGTACTATCGCTGTGCAGATGGCGGATCTATGTTATTTGGTCGGGCTACATCAAGTTAATGTTAGGGTTATTTCTTAGCAATAAAAATATTTTCACATCGAATAGGTTTGCTTGTCTTTGAGCACAGCGCTTCTCAAACTTTTGGCGGACACCTTTCTAAGAAATAACATTTTTGACGCCCCAAAAAAAAATGTTTTGTGTTTGAATGAATTGTTTCCATGCGGCGGGGCTAAAATGGTCACATTTAGCAATTCCTCTCAATCAATTCAGCAAATGAATTGTCAAAACTGTCAAACTGACAAATTTCAAATCAGTACAAAAATACAGAAATGAGTTGCATTTTGCGATTTTAGAAAAATGAATCATATTATGATTCATATCATGATTCTTCAAAGCGACCATTTTAGCCCCGCTGGTCTGATGATAATTTATGTATCGCTCACGGAGGCGTTTGAAGGCGATTGCGGAGCCCCTACAGGTGGCAGGGGCTCCGCGAGTGAGTTTGCGGAGCCCGAGGCGTCCGCGGTGCTCCGCGGACGCCTCGGGCTTTGAGACTCACTCTTTGAGAATAGCATATTGGAAAAGACAAATTCAGTGGACCTTGAATAGTTATACCGTTGAGGTATATTATAGTTATACGCTTTATTAGTAGAAGCACAAGGAGTGTCAGAGTATGAACGCCAAAATGTTCACCACACACGCAACAGATTAATTAAATTCCTAACCTCTGAATCAATCTTTCGCAATTAAATAGTTAATGTGAGCTGTAGCTAGTGATGTTTATGTCGATTTAAAAGTAATATTTAACGTGTTATTTATGTTTGCAATAATTATTGTAGTTATGCTGGCGCCACTTTTATTGGTCACATAATTAAGTCGTTTGTGTATATTTTCCTAGAGCACGCTGCGACTTTAATTAAGTCCGATATTTCGTATATAGCAGCGGTTCTCAAACATTATTAGTGGGCGAGCCCTTTTAAGAAGTGACATTTCTAGACCCCTAAAAATAATGTTTAGTCTTTGAGAGCACTGTCTCCATGCTGGTGTCTGATGACATTTCTAAAAACACTATAAGTAGATATCGCTCGTAGTCTCTACAAGGTATTTGCGAAGCTCCAGGGATCCGCGGAGCACACTTTGAGAATGGCTGGTTAAAACATGGGCTGGTATAGTGAAATTAACATTTAAACTTTTTTTGATTAAACTGCGTTAAAAAGTTTTAAATGTCAAGAAAAAGAGAAAGAGTTTTAAATCAGATTAGGAATTTGCATATTCTTTTGGCATGGTTATCTTAATCGAAAAAAATGCGGATATATATATAATATGAACTTGATAATGATATTAATAATTAATAATCTTATTATATTTTTGAAAAACATAAACAACCTTCGAACTATTTTTTCCATTTATTAATGAGATATCGAATATCGATAAAAACGGGACATCGCTAGTTTAATTAAGGACCGATTAATTAACTGCCACACTAATAGCTACCGATTGGTAACAGCTGTTTGCTCCCACAGACTGAATCGATTTTATCATTTTGACTGTTTTCTTATTAAAAGAACAGTATTAGGGCCTGTTTCACCACTTCCTTAATATAATTGCCAGATAGGTTATCCACAACTTACCTGACAGATTCTCCATACTCTATCTGTCAAGTTAAGTTGTAGATAGCCTATCCAGCACTTATCAGGAAGTGATGAAGCCCCTTATAAAGCTTGTTATAAAGTTTTGATTCAGAGATCCAGACAATGGAATATTGTAAAGTAGTGCAATTTCTCATTAATAGAGACGCAATACCTTCTAGACCAAGGGTGGCCAACCTTTTCGACACTTGGGCCAAAATTCGGAAGTAGAATTTTACCCCGGGCCGCACAGCAGCCCGTGGCAGCCGCGTCCTCTCGGCAAAAAGTAGATAAGTTTGCGCGGCTAGCGGGCGCTCAGTACGTTATTTTAAAGTCAGCCCCACTTTATGTAGATAAAGCATATTGTGTTGATTTTAAAAGTAAAAAAATATTTATAGTAGGTATGAAAAAGGTTATTTTAGTACTTTTTTTACTTTAAAAAAATGTGCTCGGCTCCGCGGGCCGCAAGGTAACAGACGGCGGGCCGCGTGTTGGCCACCCTTGTTCTAGACGAAACTAATCAAAGCGCAGACTCGAACTTTAAATGAAAGAGCACATTATGACGGGCGCAGCGGGCCGAACAGATTTTCCATACATTTTATGACCTAACGCGCACTTAATAATAAAATATGTATGGAAAATGCGGCCCGTTCCGTTGCTCCCTGTACTGTGCGCTTTCCTAGTCTCGTCAATAAATTATTATTGTATCTCCATTAACGAGAAATGCTGCAATATATTAAATGACTTATAATGATAATCGAATGTTACTTAACTATTGTGTCAGAGTGAAATAATACTTCCAACTTAACGAGCTGGGTCGAGAAGACAATGGATATTAATTTAATCTACTCTCCACCCACTCTTAAATCTGAAATGAGATCCTATCTACAATTAAATGTAGAGATTTAACGCCATACTCAGAGACATTTAATTATGATTAACGGGGGTGACTAACCCAAAATTTTCGATTTTATAATTCATTTTTATACTTGATAATAAGCCCCGAATTGTTTTATTTTCTAAAATTAGATACTACATTATATTTCCAAGAATTCGATCTGGGCAAAAACACGATACCATACATTTTTCTCGATAGAAAAAAATCACAAAGATGCATGATCTAATTTTCACGAATTTTTCATTTATTGCCATAACCGTACGTTGAACTAAGTTATCACATTGTAACATTGTAAATGTTAACACATTGTATAAAATTCTGTCATTGAGAAACCGACCTAGCGGATTTTTAAAATGTTGTGTTTACTAAATAATATTATAATTAAGTACATCTACAGTTCGGAAAATCGAGGCACAAAACTTCAAAATATGTAAAATTTGAAAAAAATATGTATGCAACGCGCCTTGTTAGTTAGATTATACTTAAGTAAATTAGTATTTTCGTTTCGCAAAATATTTTTTAATATTTTTATAATTTCGTCTAATACGTACGGTCTACTGCAGTCTGCATTAGATATGGATAGCGTTTACAGTTTTTACATTACTAAAACAAAAGGAATCCAGTATTCTAGTATTTTTGTGTACATAATATTTACATTTTGTGTTTACATAATATTGAGTAACGACGCATTTGTAACTACATTTTGGCGAGTGTTCATATTGTGAGAGCGAGGCCACATTGCTCTTTTGCGGTGCGGCGCCAGTCTCGCTCCGACGCATAACGTACATTTTTTTTTTTACATAAGCCAATACATACTTCGTCGCCGTACGCAGTACAGGAGATTAGTGTAAATAACGGTTTCGCACTACGTCCGATCCGAACCTGGATAAAATGGTCCTGAGTAGTGAGTACTGAGTAGACGTAGAACTAACGCACTAACTGCCGCACTCAGAATTCAGATACATTTAATGATAATAATTAAACTTTAATTTAATGAATAGTTTGACAAATAATGTATGGGGTTCATGTCAAAATCATAACTTTATTACAGTTGACTCATTAATTTCTATGAGTGCGGCAGGTAGAGCTATTTCTAAGATTAATAATTGGGAGGCTTATAAGTTATAGCCTATATTATGTAAGTTGTAACGCTGAACACTGTCTTGTATTGGGTTATCGAGCGTCGACGCAGATGTGGTACAAATTACAATGCGTTATTCTGCTCAGACGACGCACCGCACCGAAACAGTGTGGCCTCACTTCAAGTGCGTCGTCGTAAGCTTATGTAATTGACTTGCAAATATAAAAATATAAAGTTTGAGCTGGCAGTGTCACTCGTTGCGTTAACAAGAGTTTTATTTCCGTCGCGATTTGTTTACTTCGACTTATTTTTAAGCTCTTTTGTTGAACGTCGAAAATGATTTTCCCTTTATCCCGCGAGACGCGTCAGAAAATATTTAATTGTATCTTTAAGTCGTTCCGAAATATTCGGCTCAAAAAATACTTTATTTCTTTTTTACAAGAATCAGGAAGATTATATTCCAGTGGCTACAAAGATTGACGTTTTTCTAAACAAAGCGTGGTAAAATTGACGATGTTTTAGATCCCATAGTCTATTTGCGATAAGACGGCAGAAGATATCTTTGGAAGTCGGTTTAATTTGCCTAAATAGAGGAATGATTCTTAGTTCATACAGTATACCTAGTCCGTAAAGTCCATCAACATAGTTACTCTAAACGAATGGTTCACTCCCTTGATAAATATCACAACTCAACCCTCACATTTAAGTCCATTGTTTTAATATTTACTCAAACCTGAGTCATATTTTCTCGGAATTTGTACAACCGGTAAAATTATTTCACCTCTACATTGCCCAAATATTTGTGATAATTTTGTGGGAAAATAAACAGAGTTATCTGACATTGGCCGTATCGACTGATATCGACGTTATTATGCCACAATATAAGCAATTTACAGTAGACCGACTTCATATCAGACCCAATCGGGCGCACGCACATAGTGTCTAAACTCTAAACACACCATGCCGAAATTACGTCGCGTTATATTGTATGCGTAGCGTATTGCTGACTTAATCATGCCGAACTTCGGCCGCGTATTTTCGGCCTAGTGTGTTTGGACACTAAGGGTCAATTCAGACATTTCAGACCGCAACGCAACGTGTAGATGCATTTCTAAAATATTAGTATGGATTTGACAGATTTGCAAGACGTCTCACGCAATTGAAATCTGTCAAATCCATACAAATTTATGCCGCGCCGCGCCTCTCCTCGTCGCGTTGCGGGCTGAATTGTCCCTTAGGTGTGATTTTAAATACTTAAAAATAAAATATATCAAAAGATTGCAGTATTCCTAGGTCGCGCTCGCCACAGATTACATAGTATAATATGCGCTCGCGTAGAACGTTTTATGTTGAGCATAATATTCAAGAATACTGCTACGTTACTTTACTGTAAATATCTATAATGTAACTGCTTACCGTGAGATTTTGTTACACTTCGCAACTTTATTGAGCCGAAATTCTACGCTTCACGCGTAGAATTTCGGCTCAAAAAACCTGTAATTTTTTTTGAGGAATAAATGTCCTTTTCTGTGTCGCAATTCCATGTCCATCGCTATCCCGTCGCACAAACAATGGTCGCCGTCAGTCTCGAGTTGTAATAATTTACTATTATTTATTCAACAAATGCACTTATCAATATAAAAAGTACCCAGTAGCCGATTCTCAGACCTACTGAATATGCATATAGGTAAAAAGTAAAGCCGTTTGGGAGAAGTATGGTGACTAACATTATGACACGAGAATTTTATATAAGTACTTATAAGATCAAGTATAATAATATGTATATTTTGTATATATATTTTGTTTTTTTTTATGATGATGAACTAATGTTCTTCTATTTTAAATATGAAATGTTAAAATTGTACGAATAGTTATTTTGTATACAAGTCAAAGGAATTTGTTTTAAGGTATTTCTCACGTTTTCTCTTCCACGTCTAGACAGGAAATAATCTAGAATCGTATTTGCCTATCGAAGGTGTTGTACTGGAAACTTCTATCAAAAGATAAAATCGAAACGCCAATACAAGACGAAAAGTTGTTTAGGAAAATTGGTTTTACTTGGTTGTTGTTTGTATATTGTGTTTATAATCTTATAAATAAAAAACTTTATAGTTCCACGTATCTCTATATTTACAGTTGATTAAAAAAAATACCATTTCATGATTTTAAAAATAATTTAAAAATTAAGGGCCATAGGGTATAAATAAGTTATAATGCCATAAAAAATTGCGGATTCTAAGTAATAACTACTTAATAAAGAAATTTGCGCGCAACATCTAGTTTTTTATTCAAACATTTTTTAGTGCTTTTCCATGGATATTTAGATGCAATTAAGCTGATGATGATGAATGGGTCATAATGTATTCAACATGTTTAGCCCTCGGACCTGGCGGAGAATCGATAATGTATTCAAATCGTATGCGAGCCCATCTCTATTTGTATAAGTTATCTCCTCGCCGCAGAACGCGCTATTTACCAGTTAGGGCTGGGAAATTAAATGTCGATATTTGACAAGTTGACAGTTGACACATAATAATATGTAGCCGTACGTTTCCTTCAAAGTTTTAGCACGAAGTATAAATTCTATACATTAATCGTGGCCGAAATTTTAAAAACAAAATGATAAAAAAGTAACAAAAAATCTAGTTTAACTCTAAAATTTAATTGCCAAGAATATTAATAGTCCTATTATAGCTAATAGCAATAACTAAATTTTACGATACACCCAACTCATTCTCATAATTTTTTAAAATACCGCGAAGAGGTTACAACCGAATCAAAAATGCACACAAAAAAGCGCACAAAAAGCCAATAAATTCTACCCTTGATTTCACCGCCTATTATAATTTTTTGTTCAATTGTTTGTCCCGTTGTTCGTCCCGCGGGCGATCTTTGTTAGACACGGTGTGAGGTGGCTTCCGAACGTTTACACGTTTTGACAATTTCATTTACTCGACAACCTTACAAAAAGACAATAATATTGACATTACACTGATAAAGCCTGAATAACCGTGGAGAAAGTTAGGTTTTGCATTGAATGGGCGTTACGTAGTTGACAATAGGGAGACAATAAATGACTTTGGGTGCTACGAGGTACATTCCCACCTACATTGTGTGCAATATTCACTGTGCAGAACGCTCCGGATGATGGTTTGTCTGATATTAGAACAAAATAGGTTAACAAATTTGCATGGAATTCAAGCTGCATACCGCACGATTAAAATCACAGATGTAATGCTTTAAAATATTTGTCGTTTACACTTCATTAAAGCGAATAAATTAGTTAAAGTTACCAGTAACTTTGACGAAAATATCGCTCGATATGCAACATAATATCAGAGAAATAATAATTTATGTGATTAAAAATTTATTTTAAAATTTTTTAGTCTCGCTATAACTCGAAAACGACTTAACCGATCTGCCGATTTTAGTCTTGAAAATATATTTGTGCAGTCCGGGGAAGGTTTATATTAGTAGGGAATTGAGTTTAGATCACCGTTTTATCAAGTTACATATAAAAGTATCGATATAATGATATCGACACGGCGCAACACTACGCGATCCGCTATCTCGGCGTGCAGCAGCCGCGTTGACTCAGCGCTAATGAGAGAGTACTAATTTGCTTCTATTGCCTGGACCGGGGGGAGGGACTTTTACTTTTTAAGGGACATAGGCTACTTAGTATGACACCGACGTAGTCTGCAGCTTGAAGGCTTTATTCAAATTAATTTGTAGTTGTAAGTTTTATTATGATTCGTAGGCAAGAGGGGAGTGATATAGTCCCTGCAAATAAATAATAGATAATTTAAAAATCAATGTACTTTGTTAAATAACTTTTAACGAAGAAACCAGAGGCGTATATTTGTTATACCTACAAATTTATGAACGAAAACATACTTAATTAACAATATCTCAGTAATTTTAGTGATGTGAAAAGTTTCGATAACTATCGATAATTCAAAGCGAAAGCTTGAAGTAATAATGAATGAAAACTGTAATCTCAAAGAAGTTAGATTTATAAATATTAAATAAATACTTAATTCAATTCAATTGTATTTACTAATAACCGTAGCATTGAGCCATTGACTAACAATTTATCAATTATTATCAGTAAATGCTACGGTGGTCACAGCTACAAATAAAGTCTATTTTTTTCGTGTTCGCTGAAATCTTTCACAGTAAATATAATATTTTTATAGCGAACAACACAATTTTCAGAGAATGGTTCTCTGAAAATTGTTACACACTGAAAAGATTTTAATGCAGTTTTCAGCAATTCATCGCCTGTAAATAATCAAAATGGAGATTTTATTGTGCCACTTCGTTTATTTTGTTAGGTCGGTTGCAATTTGCCGTTTCCCGTGACGGCAATAAACATTTAACAGTGGCGACGTGACCGGAGTGAGGAAGTGTTAAACGCCACCACCTTTACGCAGTCGGGCAAACGTTTTCCAATCTGCTTCTTGAATAGCCTATTGAGACGATAGCCCTATTGACTTAGGGCTTAAGAAAAGACCTATTGTATGCCCTGAGTGTCTACGCTTAGGCTTTGCACTAGTGCCTAGAGCAGTTTTTTTTTAAATTTCAGTTGCACACTTTGTGGTTTGTAATTTTAAGAACGTAGGTTTTAACTTTTTGTATTAAGTATGGTAATAAATAATGAAGACGTAAGTGGAAGAATCGAACAAGTAACATTTCGTAACATACGGTCAATAACTCATTTTTTCCCTAATTATTTTAATAAAACTTGTGACTTATTATACTTCATAACTTAACATAATATATCTGGCTACACATAATTATAATTAATACTTTTTCTTCAAATATTTTTTCCGGCCCTAAAGCCTCCATTAAAACAAAAAACCGGCCAAGTGCGAGTTGGACTCGCCCATGAAGGGTTCCACAGCAGCAATAAGGTTTATTTTTATAAAATTAAGAGGTTTTTGATTTATTTCCATATTTTAGTTGATTTAATGAAAGTTAAATTAAGGTTTACCATTTATGACGTATAAAAAAACTACTGGCTAGATCTCGTTTGAACCAATTTTCGTTGGTAGTTTTTGTAGTAATGTACATCATATATTATTTTTAGACTTATCATGCCCGTACTTTAGAAGTTAGAGGGGGGGGGGGGGGACACACATTTTACCATTTTGGAAGAGTGTCTCTCGCAAACTAATCAAGTTGGAAAAAAATGATATTAGAAACCTCAATATGATTTTTGAAGACCTATCCATAGATACCCCACACGCCTAGTTTAGATGAAAAAAAATTTTTGTTTCAGTTGTATCTATGGGGACCCCTAAAATTTTTAATAATTTTTCCATTTTTGTATCAAAATCTTAAAGCGGTTCACAGACTATATCTACTTACCAAGTTTCAATAGTATAGCTCTTATAGTTTCGGAGAAAAGTGGCTGTGACATACGGACGGACAGACAGACAGACAGACAGACATAACGAATCTATAAGGGTTCCGTTTTTGCCATTTGGCTACGGAACCCTAAAAACGGGAAGTTTTTTCATGTTATCTTACCCTATTCATCCACTCACGTCTTGAATTAAGTATAACAAAGCCATTTCTTTTAAAACGCATATAAAATAAAATAAAGTATATTAATATACGAAAATTACTATAATAAAGTTGAATAACATTCTCTATCTGTAAAACACACACCGAATTTGTATGAAATCATAAAAAATCTAATATATTATGTCTGTAATGTTTTGATTATGAGTTCAACCCAATTCCAAAACCCACAGACCACTAAAGAGTTACTTCATAACCACAGGGGTCAGTTATTATGTAAACACCCAATAAAAAAATTTAATCAAATAATAAATATTTGGAACCGAACTATTTTATTGCATATCACGATTCACGCTGTGTTCGGAGGGCGGTTCTAAGAAAGGATCTTGATTACAGATAACCATTGTTTCACCCACGTTTCACCATTTTTTATCTTTCACATCCATGGATACTAATATTATAAATGCGAAAGTGTGTCTGTCTGTCTGTCTGTTACCTCTTCACGCTCAAACCGCTGAACCGATTTTGCTGAAATTTGGCATGGAGATACTTTGAGTCCCGGAAAAGGACAATAGGATAATTTTTATCCCGTAAAAATGTACGGTTCCCGCGTCATAAACGAATTTTGGCGCAACAGAGTTGCGGGCATCATCTAGTAAACTATATTTTAACTAAGGTTGGATTGCACCAACTAACTTTAACTATAACTGTAACTTTAACTACAATGCTAAATATCAAATCTTTGGTTAAAGTTAAAAATGGTCGCCATCAAGACGCCATAATATTTAACCATAACCATAGAACTCGACAAGGTTTTAAAACGTGTCGAAAAAAGGAACTAACACTAACGCTGTCGTTATACAAAATCGCCATTTTTGACAGTTCTCCTTTACCAGCAGCGCCCCCGCCCACGTTCATTTATAACCTTGTTGGACCAGCTGTCATCTCTCAATTTCTCCGGTCAAAGTTAAGGTTGAAGTTAAAGTTAAATTTAGCCTTAACTATAACCATAACTTTCACCTTAACTTAAACGTTAACCACTCCTCTGGTGCAACCCAACCTAAGAGTAGATTTACAGAACCCTAAAACGGAACCCTAACCAGCTGACTTTTTGTATATTGATAGTTATATAATTTAAGAGTAACATTGTCCTACAAATAGACCAATCCATATTTTAGGACCATCAAATCAAAGTATGAAATCCATTCTATCTCTGTTAGCTACCACTTTCAAGATTTTTCGCAGATATACAATTGTTGTTCGTTTTATCAAAATGAAGCTACTCACAAAAATTAGCTTGATAGTAATTAAAAAATAATATTCTGGGGATCCCTAACTAAAAGGAATTGAAGGGTAAATTAATCATAATAGAATGTATTTTTTCTTGGTGTAGTAATTAATTTTTCTTGTATTTATTTTGCTGCAATAAATACTTCTTAGTTCTTTCGTCGTTTTCGGAACTATAAGTTGACAAAATTTTATCAAATTGGTTCAGCTGTTGAAACGTTAACACTTAATAGACAGGCACACTTTTGCATTTATAATATTTAAGTATGAGTTAATTTTAACAAATAAAGGTCGTGAAATTTTGCAATGCAACCAAAAGGTAATAAATTGATCCATGAGGTTACGTTACGAGTACATAATAATATACGGTACTCGGCGAAACATGGTAGTAGCGGTCATTGACTTCCTGTTAAAAAGCTTGTCATTTTCTATATAAACCGCGATTGATAACATTTCACATTTCATTGTCAATCGCGGCTTACATAGAAAATGACAAGTTTTTGACAGGGTGTCAATGACCGCTACCGCCATGTTTCGCCAAATACAGTATTGTGGTATAGGTATAAGTGAAGACTGAAGAACCACGTTAAAGGGAATGTCCGGACAACATGTCCTGTCCAATCCCGTCACGTGGTCACAACTCCAGTTTCGTCAAACAGAGACCACTCTAAATGGTAAAAAAACGTGTCGCGATGTCGCGCGGTGTTAACGCGACGCTCACGGCCCGGCTTATTGGCTCTCAGCTCTAGGGATGCCAAACTATCGATATCAATAGAATTGTAGCTGAATAAAATTCAGCTACAATTTTTTTGGCTTTATTTTTATGTGAATGCGGTACAGCTCTAGGGTTAACAGAACTATAGATTTGGACAGAATTCTAGCAGAAATTATTCGAATAATTCTTGATGTAAATACAAAAAAAATAAGTTTAAGGCAAAGTTTGAAGTTAAAAGGAGGCTTAAAGTTGATTGAGTTTCTGCAAAGACCGCAATGACTAATGAGTAATGTAGTAGTAAGACTAGTGAGTCACCAGCCACCCCTATAATATAATTAAACTAGTAATTATTCCGTTTAGGGTTTTCCTAGAAATTTAAACAATAATGTAATTTTTGAAGCATTTTGTAGAAAGATTCTTCGCGATTAGAACTTTACATGGCAGATAACAGTATTTTATATACTTTTTTAGTTCTATCTCTTTAAGAGCTCACCTGACTCTAAAAATCAAACATCGTCCTTCTCTCTTCACACTCACGCCCGTCTTTCATATGCCAGGTGAAAAAGGACGGCGCGGAATCATCGCCGAGTTAGTTTTACTTGAATAAAAGACGAACTATAATGATTATGAAAAAAGTGTTTTGAGCAAATTTAGGTTTTATCAATACCTTTTTAGATATTAAAAAATATTAAAGAAAAGACAGCAAACTTCGAAGATCCAAGCAAAAATGTGTCTAAAACAAGGTTTTTTGTAAAAAAGAAACTATCGAGTATTTTTTGAGTAATCGTGTTTTCGTCTTGAGCATTTAATCTTTATGAACTGAAGTTACTTGTGTCAAAAAATCAGTTTTCTAGACCTTACAGATTTTGAGATCTAGGTTAAAGTATGTAGTCAAGTTAGGGTCATATCGGCTCTTAATTTCGTTTACCACCTGTAACTTTTGAAATGCATTTGAACTCTGTATGGACAAGTCCCACCACTAGAAGACAAATGTTGACATATCGATCGACCGCGTCACTAGTGTAGAAAGCTTCACCCCTGTGTCCACGGAATGCGTTCTGATGATGTATGGGCCTCCACCACCTGGTTTCTTTGATTTATCGCCAAGATAAGACATTCAACCGGTTTTCTGGTCACAAACTATAGAATGCAAGTGGTAATTTCTGTGAAATATTGTAGCCATTACGTATCAATGTTTTAAAGTTATAAGTTCACTGCCTCCTAAACTTTTACTGTTTGTTTCACAATCTACAGATTTTCTTTCTCTTTTACCAAGTATTAACAGGAACTGTGAATTTCTTGGGCTAAAAAAAGTAAACTACTTAACTAAAAAAAATATCTTATTTTCTTCCCTGAAACCAAAGTGTTTCCCTACCAAAATTTATTAAAATTGTTTGGCGATTTAGACGTGAAAGGTAACAAACATACAGATATACTTTGGCATTTGTAATATCATGGTAGAATAGTAGTTACACAAGGTAACAAAAGAACGATAAAGATGATTGTCCAAAGCTACAATTTACAAAAACGTCTCTGGAGCTTAAAATGTCGGAGCAGATACTCGTAAGACACCAAAAACGTAGCCAGCGAGGACCCTCGAAATTAATTTTGGGAATCGCGCTTCCATCTTACAGGACAACATAATCCCTCCCTTTATTTGACCATTATTTACAGCTGCGCGGGATCCTGTCATTAAAATCTCATTAAAATCGGGACTTCAAAAACTTGTTACGTAATGCGACAGTATTTTTGTTTTCATCAGTTTTCATCGCGTCTGGCCGACGCTCTTTGAAGAATTTAACGAAACTCGTCACCAGCATTACTGAACGCTTACATTCTCATAGCTACGGATTTTTCCATGATTGGACGAACATTACGCCGTTGTTCATCACTTTATCCTGCGTATTGATGTCTGTTAATCGTCTTCATCGCCCTTTAAATCATACTCAAGTCAACGATATCAAAATACTTAAATACGACGTATGCCGTCAAAACTGTAGCAATGTTTTTGTATGCAAAATGTGTATCGAGAAAATATTGTCGTCTTTTTTTGTCTTACAGTAATAGCATATACTACGTTCTAATTCGATGACATAAGTTTCATTTCATGTTTCAATTCTTCGATTAATTAAACCACTTGGCGTCTGGCGTTAGCTAATTAAACGCGCTATAAATCTTTCATCAAATTTACAGAAACCGGGTATGACACGAGGTTATTTTTCTATTTACATGAGTAATGTATTAAATATAATATCATTAATATTTAAAGCAGCCTGTTGCATCGGGAATTGAAGGCGCGACCTCATCACATAAATTAATCTGCGCTGACTCGGCTCGGTCCCGCTGACGTAAATTCTCATCTGCTCAATGAAGCAGATTCCTGGTTCAGAGGGATTCGTGTCACGAGTATTACGGAGATATTCCTTTATTAAAATGCGTATGATTTAAAAGGTCGTTGTTCTATCAAAATTTTACCGAGCCATTGCGCTGCGAATAGACTAAATTGTAACTTTCTTATCAATGGATTATACATAAAATGTGATTCTAATGGGTATTTAATGTGTATATGTTACTGTAAAAGCTCGAACTGCAGTAAATCCTAAGATTTTCTAGTAAAACCTAAGATCTACCAATTCCTAATGGTAAATGTCCGAAAAGGTTTGCGATACGAACTTTTACCACCATGTAGTTGGTAAATCTTAGGATTTACGTTAATGGCACGGTATATGTTGAAAAAAAAAAAAAACGGCCAAGTGCGAGTCGGACTCGCGCACGAAGGGTTCCGTACTGTTATAGAGCAAAAACAGGCCAAAAATTGTGTTTTTGGTATTGATGTACCTACCTGTTTTGTCTAGAAGTTCATTAAGGTTAATAATTAAGAATTACTCATTGTTTTATTCCTAAAACCAACACTTACCAGTTGACAGTAGTAAAACCTAGCATATATACCGAATTGAAATGGTAAATGTTCGAAAAAATCGTCGTATTTTTAGAAATACTTACATTTACCAACTCGTGTCGGTAAATCCTAAGATTTACACTCAAATCTTAAGATTGACCGAAATTCGAACTTTTACATTAACATATACATATAACTATGTATCTCCAAACACAGCATATTTAAGTCATTGAACAGATTACGTTGATATTGCCTGAACAATGAATAATTGTAATAACAATTAAAGCCATCACTAGAGTTGATCCAAAAATCCGCCGTCGCGTCGTCTTATCAAATCATATATAATATACTCTACTCGGCGAAACATGGCGGTAGCGGTCATTGGCTCCCTGTCAAAAATTTGTCATTTTCTAATTTCTATACAAAGCCACGATTGACAACATCTGACACTTCATTGTCAATCGCGGTTTTTATAGAAAATGACAAGTTTTTGACAGGGAGTTAATGACCGCTACCGCCATGTTTCGCCGAGTACAGTATAGTTATTTGAAATCAGAACTTATGAGGTTACTATTTTCTATGACAAGTCTTTAAATAGCAAGTACCTAAATACAACTTGAAAAGTAATAAATATCATAGTTGATACAATATTATTGGTGTAGTGATCCAACTAATAGATGAGCTCAGGAAAAGTTTTCTTGTACGAACTCGATGTGGTTAACAACATAATATAATGTTAAACTTTCAGACTGATATTACATCAAAAGTAGCGATCTAAGATTAAAATCATTCCGATACCGGATGTTTCTAAATACGATTTGATCTCATTTAAGAACTATTAACGTCCGCAGTTACTAGTTTTGCAATAAACGCTGCTCAAGTTTCGACGAATAAGAACTTCAGTTATATTTTTCTTTGAAGCTACCGATACCAGTTCAGATGATTATTATTTAGTTTTGACTGAAAAAAGTCTGTGATTTAATTTATCTTTCGAGAATATCTTTCTTAATCATATTATAAAGAGAAAACCTTAATTGTTTGTTTGCTTGTTTCGAGCTCCAAAATTATTATCGTTATGTAATTTAGCACTTTGCCTAGCGTATTAGAACACGCATTCGGCTTATAAAAATTGAATAGTAGGTTCAAACTTTGAAATTCAAAGATTACATTTGGGGATTAATTGTTTACTCACTAATCCTTTGACAAGTAGGTACAAGTGACAGATGACAGCGATAGTGATGCGATAACGGTGTTTGTCGACATCGATAGTTCACGGCTATGACATGATACCGTCAATATTTGTCTATAATATTAACATTCACAAACACGGAGAAATGTAATTGAAAATTTTACATGGACATTTTGACAAACGTGATGGCATTCATGTTAAATAATATTATAAAATATCTGAAATTATATCATACATAACTGTGTTTGAAGTGGTTTTCTTATTTAGGAGAATCGTTCCTTTATTTTCCCATAAAAAGTTTACCACGATGCGAGTCACACAACTTGGTATTAAATGTCAAAAGAACGAAATTAGCCAAAAGGCTAGTCACCAAGCCTTTTGGACCATAGTAGGTAGGTAGGGCAGAGCCAGACATAATATTATTATAATAATAATTATTAATACGCGTAACATGTCAACCTAAAACACAGACAGTATTATTTAATAATTACTTCTGTTACACAACTTCCTCATTTGCGAGTGTCAGTAGAGCGACACTCGCTATTTATCAAGCGGAGGTGAGAAATATATGAAATGAATTTGTCTCGTCGATAGTAAGCTAATTAACTTGTCACACCACTATCTGTAGACTGTAAGGCTGGTTGCATATTATTGGTCAATAATAAAAGAATCGGCTCCAACGATTTTCATTCATGAATCATTTCTAGAAAATGTTATTTTCATCGGATACCGAGCAAAGCTCGGTCAAACAGCTAGTTATATTTATGCCCGGTTTCTTAGGTATTTGATTGGAGTTTATGAATTGGCTAACGTCAAAAGTTTAACCAATTTCTGCATAAACTCAATTTCAAAAACCTGAGATACCGGACATTAATCAAGTTCTTCCGTCGACTGCTAACTGATAAAGCTAGTATTTTTCACGAAAAGCTAGTAAGAGCTCGTCCTCCTAGAAACAATTGACAGCGTCGTCTTACATTATCGAACTTTGAAGTAGTTTGAAGTGAGATCTCTCATTATACACTTTCAAAATTAGAGTTGTCATAACTTTTCGATAGTGTTACGAATACGCAATTCTTCCTCTATTGACCTAGCGCTACGTCGCGAACATCTGCAACACCAGTACACACGCAGATGCATAAATTAGAGGCAATAAGTGATCGCTTTGAACTTCTCCGTGTTCGCAGCCACTCGCTCAATTGATTTGACATTTGCTTATTAAACATTGCTCGTCCTGACATTCGCACATTGTTCGAAATTGGCAAGGTAGACTTTTGTGAACTGAAGACTGAAGAGTCATAACTCATAATAAACGTTCATCATTAAACTACAAACAGACGATCGAACTTGGTCTGAGCTGGACCACGAATACGGTGCGCTCCGAACCAAGTTTTTTCTATTGTCTTTTTGCTATTTAACTTTCAATGTATCGAGAACTTTGCATCGACCAAAGAAAAAGTTTTACAAAAAACCAGATTTAAATAACGTTCGTTTTGTGTTACCTACAGGTGTACATGAGCACTGGTAAGTGGTAACTTACCATAATTTATTCCGTTGGTATTCTGATCTAGTCCTACTTACTTTGGAGACATAGTTATTATTGTGTTAAAATATTTTAAGATCTAAACAGTGATTTCTAACCTTGCAGCAAGGAAATCTTACTACACCGCTTTTCATCATGTTATGTACATAGCAAATATTTAATTATTAGAGAGAAAACAACGCCTCAATTGGTATTTGCTTGTTAATTTAAGTATATTTACAGAGAGAGACTACAGCTATTGATATATCTCACGATAGGCGTAAATACACACACACAAACACTCACGTTCATACACCTATAATTTCTCAGTGAATGAGAAGTCGACCAAGCTCATAGTGGTAGGCAAAGACCGAGTCTGATAGGGTTATGTAACAAAAGGAGGCTGCTGAACGAGATCGATAGAGATCTGATCCTGCTCGACATTCCCACCGACATCGTGGCAATGCCGCAAGTTAACAGATCGTTTTACTCCCTGCTACTAGGGCTATATTATATGGAGACATAAATAGTGCCTCCATGAAGAGCTCTGTCAGAGCAATGTGCTGGGAGAGCGGCGGAAGTTTTTAAATAGAGTTTCCGTGTCTCTTCTATGTGCGGAAGTCTGTCAATCGCAGGGGTTTTAGTGGGTAAAATTCCCACATATCCTACCCAGGAATCTTTTTGAAGATTTCCCCTGCGTCAACAAAAAAAGGGGTATGTAGCAGTAGACCCCACCCGTATCCGTGGTAGAGCCATATTAAAAACACAGCAGTGTTCTTGAATTTTTGTTGGAAATAAGTTTTCCGCACGCGTGACGTCATATTTGTTCTGCTACGTAGAAAGTTCCGAGTCCAAAAAATAAAATTCTCACTAGAACACTTGTTTCTCTCATTGTCATTTGCTCATCATTTAATTTTCAGATGAAATTGTGGTAAATTGTCGCAATACCGTTCTGATTACTACATCGTGTGTCACTCCCCTTACCTCTGACCACTCATCAGCATAATCACTCGCGTCACACAACAATATTAATCATTAAGATCAATTAAACTTATGATCAAATGGTGGACCAAATGGAGAAATGTTACTATTTTATAACAGGATTGAAACTATAGAATATTTGCATCCCATAGGAACCGTACATTATGAAATATTTCCCCTATTTTTAAGTAACATACACCCTTCTCAGTAGCCAGTCTCATCCAAATCAGTCCACTGCAGTTTTGGAAGCAGCAATAAAACATATCCTCTGATATTAACGATTGAAGAATTATAGAGATCACATTTTTCAACTTATCTTTAATACGAGTTCAAAGGTCGCCTTACAACACTCATTAAGATAAAAATCGCGCCCCGCCCACCCATTTGTAGCCTAAGCGCCACACAATAAATAACAAAGGTCCAAAAATGCTACCTTGGTGCACCCCATACATCATCTAAAGGTTAAATTATGGTGACTCTGTATCGTAAATTCGAAACTAAATGGTTTTTTACTAATTGTGAAATGATATTTCGAGATATAATCGATAATATGCTATAATTAATAAGTAATATTAGATCTGAGATTAATAGTCGTTTAATAGGATTGTGAAATGGCTTTTTAATATGCTCAATATGTCATGAAATATACATATGTGTGGGCTTGATTAAATATTTTGTCATGAATCATGGTAATGTCATTTGCATGATTTTGTACATGATAGGTATTGGCCCACTTCTAATTTTCACCATTGCATCTGCTTTGTGGTCAGGAAAAGGGAAATGTTAGAAGGAAGATACAGAAACTTCCAGCGCTTGGTAAATTAATATAGTAAATAGACATTTAGGCTGTCTATTTTCGATTTTTCTGTTCCTGACGCCACGTTATCTTTCTCTTCTCTTCTCTTCTTCTTTAGCTTTCTCCCATCATAAACACTGTTAGTTTTTATTTCATTCAAAAAACTTAACAAATCTAATCAGGATATGATTCTCAAAGCATACAATATACTGCCAAGATACTGCCATACCATTAGATGACGCCTGCAACTCCGTTACGACAATATTTGTAAGTCGCAGGGAACCGTACATTTTCCGGGACAAAAAGACGTATCATATTATTACGTCCTTTCCCTGGAATCAAAATATGTTCATCAGTACAAGATTTCAACAAAATCGGTTCAGCGGTTTCGGCGTGAAGAGGTAACAGACATACAGTAGACAGACAGACACACTTTTACATATTTTTAACCGACTTCCAAAAAACGAGGAGGTTATGTGTTCGGCTGTGGTTTTTTTTTTTAATTTTTTTTGTATGTTCGTTAATATCAGTATGGATATTCTTTAAAAACATCCCCCTGGCGCATAGGTTAAAAAGGAACAGACTTTTTCCAACAATATTGTTTCAGCTGTCCCTAGCTTATGTTCGTCAATTTATTGCACAGGTTTAGTATCGTGTTCAAGTTTACGAGTACGCGTAATCATATTAAGTCCATATTTTATCGTCGGCTGAGTATGGCTTCGTTTTATGTTTTAATAACAAGCTACGGTCCATCCCGAGTTATTCAACCTCGAGTATCTATGATAGTAATCCTTAAGTTGTTGGTATTAAGGTTCTGTGGGGGTAGAATAGTTTTGAACAGAACAGCTTTACGATAAAATCGTCTTGGGAGTTGAGACTCAGTTTAGCTTTACCTAGCTGCCTTTAAACCCTTTTGTTGATGTTTTGTTATTACAAAATATTATTTATTGTACAACCTGTACGTCGGTACTTTTACAATTTACATTTTACACTGCAATTTACCCTATTACATAAATGCCCTATATTCTTTATTTTCAATTTTTCAGACAAAGGTTAAACATTGTACTAACTATAACGTCTGGATATAAAACTTTAATTCATATAGGTAATAGGTTTATATAATATATATTTCGCTATATATATGAATTAAATATATATTATATTTCGCTTTACTTATTATTTGTTTTGTATTTACATCATCCCAGTTTCATTGCTTGTATTGTTCTTTATTGTTGTTTGTCTTCAAAATTGTCCTGCCCATATTTTACTTCAACCTTAGAAGATTCAAGTTTGATAATTCGAGACGCTTTAACGATTTTATGTTTTAGTTCATAAAGATCGTAATTTGAACAATCTCGAGTTTTATGTGTTTTCATCATACAAATTTACTTTCTCATGCAATTTGTATGGTCAGCATATTTCCTACGGTCCTGTCGGCATTAATTTCGTTAAGAGGGCGACTAACCCAAAAAATCAAACATCGTCCTTCTCTCTTCACACTCACGCCCGTCTTTCATATGCCAGGTGAAAAAGGACGACGCGGATTCATCGCCAAATTAGTTTTTTCTCAATAACTCGATAAAAGTATAAGCACATTAACTAAGATACAGCGGACAATCTAAACACTAAAAAATACAATCTAAAATATACAAACTTAAAGTATAAAGCTATAAAAAGAAAAACTTCCCCAGGTCGTCCCCATCTGGCAGAGTGCCTAGCAAGCTGACAGCATTGCCACGTTGGATGGCAATTGCTATCCGCTGTGCCAGGTAGCTCCCGGCTCTGGGGTCTCGGGTAGCTTCAATAAGCTTTTTAGATATCTGTCTAAAAAGCTTATGTGCCCCCGGACCCCATGCGCCTAGGGTTTCTACCCCAAACGGTTCAAATATGAGATCTCCGCTGAGGTTCTCATATTTGTGCCGCTTCAGGTTTTCTGCCTGGTTTGCGGCTGCGCCCGCACAGCTCGAGGTTCCCTGGACATGGGACGGGGCAAGTGTGTCGACACAAGTAGCGTCCCACACAAGGGCCCGTCCCACATTCCAGGGGACCAGGGTCATTCCGTCGGGTCTCTTCCCATCGTCGCGCGCCAAACCGGAGGGCTCCAGTATAGCTGGCATATCGGCAGTGACAAGAGCCCGACGAATGAGGTCGTTCAGGCTGTGATGCCGCGAAAAGCGCCCAGCGCTTCGCGAGCAATACAACCCGTGGTGACCGTAACTGTCTACGTGCGCGCCGCAAACACACTGATGGGGGACGACATGGGGAGCACCAAGACGCAGGGCAGTTGCTAAGCGGAATGTGTTACGGTCCAGCAATGTTCCAGTGTTTTTAGATGGTAGTCCCTGCAGCCAAGCTCCCGATTCCCATCTCTCCACAGCCAAAAGTCGAGCCCGTTCTGCGGCACTGGTAGACGTGTTTAACAGTTTATTACACACCAGTTCGCAGATGGGCCCGTCCCAGAGCCTTTGGGAAGATGTGTTCTCGGGGACCTTACTTCCGGCATTAGCAATGTCCCAGGCATCCTTGGCCTCGTCAGCAAAAGGAATAACTAAAGGGCTCTAAAATTCTGGTTATTGTTGCGCGATTTGCATGGACTGAGGACAAGAACGCCGGTAATGCTGTGTTTTCCGTATTCCCAGGCCACCGAACCTTACGGGGAGTGTAGCTTGGGTCCAGGAGCGTTCATCAAATTTGATGTTTAAAATTGTGGAAAGCGTATGTTTTAGGGTGTCATCTAAGCTATGGAGAAGTTGTGGAAACTTCCAGAGCTGACAACACCGCAAGACATACGTAAATTTGGGGACGAATAAACAAAATCTAATCAAAGTGAATGCCATATGACTGTTAATTTGGAGGATTCCTTTTTTGTTGTACTAGGTATTGTTCAACTTAGGGAATAGTGCAAGTTTCATCAAAATCGGTTCAGTAGTTTTGGAGACAGGGAGTTTTAATTCTCAATTACGTACAATTTTGAAGTCGGTTTTATCTTTTTAATTAAAATACGGTTATGTTGAAAGGTACGGAGATACTTTGAGTCCCGGGAAAGGACATAGGATACTTTTTCCCGGAAAAATTTACGACTCCCTCGCGATAACCGAATTTTGGTGCAACAAAGTTGCGCGCGTCATCTCTAAGTCTAGTATAGTTTTCTCTCTTCCCTTCTAGTTCTTTACTTAGTAAGGTACTAACTATAGGATTAATTCATTTCTTGAGCAAAAGGTCAAAGAGATTGGAATGGTAAAGTTCCACAAAACGAGTTCTCTTGAAACAAGAGCTATCCAAATTCCAAATTCAAATTCCCAATTCTTGGATTGGTGTCGAATTTATAAAAGTAATAAAACTTGTAAACAATACCCAACGCCACGCTTAAAGCTAAGCCGATTATGACGCAACACTGATATTATCTGAACTTAACACTTGGAGTTGTGTAACTACTGTGCTACGCCTCACCGGATCATCATATTTTGTGATTATTGACTTTATCTTTTGATTTATTTTCATCACCTCTGTCAATATTATCATTAATTTTATCGTCTATTCCCATGCAAGACGTATTTTCTCTCGGGGTCTTTACACCAGCAGCTTCGGAAGAAAGAGAGGAAACGTAAGTTGATCTTTATAGTTTCGTATGTATTACCTTTTCCCATTTCTATACAAAAGTAACTAATCGTCTAGATTAAGTATATAAATTTTTGTTTTTATTGTTATTTTGAGCGTCTTCTTTCTGAAGAGTTCTGCTTTACTAAACTTACCCTTATAGGGTATGCAGATGACTGTATGCCAGACTATGGCGGAGTTGAGGTCATTATTCATGCGACTATACCAACAGGGAGTGAACACCATGGGATTGGTAGATCCCGCGTCTGAAGAGTCATACCTCGACTGATGTCACCAATAATTTAATTCGTCGAGGATGCGAAAACCATTTCCTCATGTTTGTTTTCCTTGTTTATTGATAACAACAACAAAATTACCTATTAAAAATATTACTGACTATGTATAGAAAGGGGTTCTCTAACATGAAACGGTACTGGGATATAACAATAAATAACCTAACACTAACCATAATTGAGATGTAACCCGTAACCACAGCCTATCCACATCAATCCCAGAATCGGGAATGCCCTATAATTATTTGAAATTGGAGATAAAGTTATTACGGTAGCTATATTAGGTAGTTTTTGTTACAAACTAGTAATACATACTGCTTATTAAAAGGAGTCCACACCGCCGTTTTTCCATACAAACGCTGTCCCCTGTTTCCTCCCTGGATAATGCCGGTAGAGTTATGATTTTTTTCCTGAATATCTATGGCCACTATTAGCATGTCCCTTTGTTTTCTTTTTTTTCATAATTTTATTATTAAAAAAGATAAGAACGTCCAAAAACCCAAAAAAATGGCCAGATTTTCCTCTGTGTTCAAACACCCAGAAAACAAAACTGGCTAAAATATACAAAAAAAAATAAAACATAGGAACACAGCTCAAGCCTTGCTTTAATTCTTAATGAAAAAAATACTTAAATCAGTTAAGTTTTGGAGAAGTAATCAGCGGACAACGAATCGAAGATTTTCTGTTATTTTATTAGAACTTTTGTCGTGTTTTCTTTATCGCGCTCTGCGGTGGGAGACTTGAGATTGGTGAGACAGCAATACATTTTCAAATACCTATTTTCAATTTCTCTCGCCCCTGGTGTATCCTCTTAAGTAGCAACATTTTTCTTATACTCCAACACTACTTGAGCCGCTCGTCTTTGTCTATAATGTCAAAAATTTTATTTATAATTTATTTAAAGGCTTAATCCCATCCTAAATTACTTTATCTTTCAGACGCATTGTTCTAAGATATTGCGGCAGACATTTCAATTCTGGATACCTCAGATTTTGAAAATAACACTAATTGTGATTTGTGAGTATAGCACGTACAAAGTTTATTATTTTAATATCTGTCTTTAGTGCTGTGGAAACAAGATAGGCCTAGGCTAGAAATTCTTGATCTGGTGAAAGAGGTAAGCTAAGCCTTCTTCATAATATTACCTATCTTTCTATCCGGTAACCTTGCTAAAACTTTGAACAAAACAATATCTATCCAATAAAGACACCCTCATTGCATGACATTCCTGCAGACACAGAGTGGCTATATTATAAACTATAGCCTCACGCGAGCCCCCGCTAGGCCTGCGTCAGTCCCTCGTCAGTCCCCACTCTCCAGTCCCCAGTCCATGTGGCCCTCGCGTGCATGTGGCCTGAGTGACCGGACCATACCACCCACGGGACAAAGTGAAAAAACACTGGCGCCACCCAGCGAGCGTGTTTGCTGTACTAGTTTACTCATTATTGACTGCACGTTAAAATTACTACCTTTTTGTCTGTCTGTTATTGGAGATTTTATGAATGGAGGCTGAAGTGGCCTTTACTAAACGAGAGCTAATAACAGCTTGCAGTGAAAAGTTGGGTGTTTTTTTCTTATGAAATGGTCTAGGAAACAATAATAACTAATATTTTGACCTTTTATTGTAACTAGACAATCGTGTATATAATATTATATCTTCGGTTTTCGCTCAACGACTGCAAGTATCTCCATAAGCACGTGGTTTTTCGAGGAAAAAAAATAACCTAGGTCTTATTTCTGTTTTTTTATTTGTTTCTTTGAACTCAACAGTAACATAGTACCAGTCACTTATTATACAGTTTACTACTGAATATTAGTAAGTAGTATTAGTCCCACTAACTAGTACTGTACTTAACTACTTACACTATTCATTGTTTTATTAAAACGTGAACTAAAACGTAATTTCTCACTACAGATTGAAACAACTAACCGAGGTAACTATAAAGTTAACTTAACCGCTGGTTAAGTGTTAATTAATCTAACTCGCGGGCTTAGCAGCCGCTAACTGCTCGTTAATAAACGGCCTATTACGATGGTGAACTACTGTTTATAGTTAAAGTTATTACTTAAGTATGGTGTCAAACATTATAAAACTAAAGAAAATTAAAAAGGAAACTATGATGACTTTAGAGATGTTTCATAAATGTGCAACGTGATTAAAGTTTAAACCGAAAGAGTTACCGCCCGCGTTAAAATTGAAACAGGCAGCTTGGTTCAGCTGCCTGTTTCGATTTGAAATCTAGTCCAGTTTAAATGTGAATTGACCCAAATTCATCGAATCTAGCTAAATCCTTCGATCGTGGATTCTTGGAAATCTATAGTTATTCTATTGTGTCTCGCTCACCGGTGAGTTTATGGGCCTTGTTGGGTTAAATCGCTTGACATAGTATCAAGTCCGTACATAAATTTGACTTTTAACTTCTCTATCAAAACTCTTTACACTGGCTATAGTAAAGAAATGGCGCCCCCTCAATTTCCCTATATTAAAGTTTTGTTGTGCAGTTGCCACCTACGCAACTGTAAAGCGAAGATTTTATCAGCAGAGCCAGAGTATTGCACATTGTAACTTATATTACTCCATTATGGATCTGAGTCACGTCAGATTACAACCAAAAAATACCTTACGGATTCAATTACATATTTTTGACAGCTGTCAATAAAAAACACTGAAAAAGAATTTTATAAACTTTTAGGTGCACGCGGGTGCCGCACTATGCAACAAGACACGACGCGACACTTCACTTTCCATTTCCATAGAACTGACGATTTACAAATGTGAATCTGACGTTTTGCAAACGTCAGTTCTATGAACGTGAACCCCACGTTCCAGATGACGTTAAAAATGCTCACGCTCAAAACCGTAGTTTTTCCCGTTCCACTAGCATGTGAGCGTCAGTGATACAAACCCAAGTGGAACGGATTATGGAGCGTTTTGAGAAAAGTTTAAAAAAAGAACATATAATATTTTTTTATACATACTTACATTGAACAGAACTTGGATATTACGATCCTTTTCTTGAAGTCGTAAATAAAAGTAATTGTTTATAGTTACATATTTTATTTTACAAATAAAATACATAATAATATATTTGTTTCGTTTTTAGTATTACATTTTTTACATAAGTAATCATATTTTAATATAGTTAAACTTTTATTATATTTCAGTTTTCACATTGAATCATATTTCAATAACAAACCACATTCCTACTTTGCATATTGACTATTGTCACATAAAGTTTTTAAGTAACAATACCGCGTAATACTAAGTCAACAGGTACGAGTTACGACTCAGGAGAGACGAAAATTAGTAGGTACTTAATATATTTTATAAGAAATCATTTGACCATTCATTTAAAACAATTTCTTTTCCAATCAAAATATTTTATTACTTAAATATTATTTAATATTATAATATTTTTATTAATGAAATAATATGAAGTTTTTTTGTCTCTACTCTCTCATCAAAACTTTCCGAACATGGCTTTCGCGATATAGTTACGTTAAAATTAAAAAAAAAAACTAGAACGACCACTTTGACCCATCTTCGTCGAGGGTCGTTTTGAGCGAAAATGATGACGTCATGAGTGACGTCATAGTCGCGATCAACACGACCGCGGTCGTCAAATGGAACGGCAGAAGGGGACGTTTTGAGCGTTTTGGTCAAAATTAACGTCTTCTGGAACGCAGCCAGTGTGTCGCGTCGTGTCGTGTGACGTGTCGCCTTAGAAGTTTAGTGCGAACCTTTGCTAGTTGTTACACAATTTTAAGGGCCTGTTTTTCCACTTACTGATAAGTGCCGGTTAGAATATCCAAACTTATCTAACAGATGGAGTATAGAGTATCGGTCAGATAAGTTGTGGATAACCTATCCGAATTCCGACACATATCAGTAAGTGGTAAAACAGATGCTAAATATTAAACATTTATAAAGTCATTATTTTTAAACTCACGTACAGTAACAAGATGTGAAACATGAACAGTTTGGTTGTTTTTTGAGCTTTGTCAGTTATCAGCTAGTCCTAAAGTGGCCTATCTGATATACTGTCAAAGGTAGAACGTTGACAGGTTTATCGGCCAATCATAGTGTCATCCAATGCCAAATTTTTGTGCATCATAACGTTTCATGATTCATCAGTCATCATTCCCTTACATATAAAGTACTTAAACAATCCCACTATAGGTTCTTACTTTTTGTCCATAATTGACAGTCACTACAATCCAATGGAACCAAATCAGTTCATTCCAGTGCATCCAGTGCCCGTTTACTAGCAATCCAGCACTGGATTACTGGATTGGAATAATGTAAACCGGCCATGACATGAAAATAGTATAATCGGGCACTGTTTCAATCGTATTAAAAATCAAACAACCTGTCATGAAAAAAGGCTTAACCCAAAAACAATATTGAATCATCGAAGCGAAAACTTCGTTAATTTTCCCGCCCCGTCGCACATATTGGATTATAATTTATAACCTAAAACCGGAGCACTTTTTCCTAGTGAAACAGACAAACAATGGGTAATATTTACTCATTAATTGTCTGTTTGGACGGGATTGTTTGTTCTAATTACGTAAAATTGACGTTTCATATTTTCAGGCTCTCATTTCGCCATTTTGATTACAGTTGGGCGTAATAAAACGAGAATGAATTGTTGAAGAGGTCTTAATTAGGTTCAGTCAGTATTAATATAGTTATAATTTACTTTAATTTCAGTGATTTCGTTCACAAAACATTCCGTTCGTTCCGAAGAAAATTAAAATTACTACTTAATTACATTTAGCTACCCCAATAACGTGTATTATTTGAAATGTCTAAAAATACCCTTAATTGTATATTATGAACGTCTAGAATTTTTTGTGATGAATTTTGTAGATTTAGTTATATTTTTTCTAGTATTCCCTTTGACTCTACAATAACTCTAAAATCCTTAAAACCATGACAAGAGTAATTAAAACCGTAATATATTTTTTCTTTAGAATTACAACGGAACCATATAAAGAGGTGTGTTTTGTGATATTCGCACTCAACCCCTCGGCTACCACAGGGGTCTGTGTGACCCCACTGACCGATACAGGTACACATTAATTGCGTAACAGATAAAATCTACAGTTCAGTTCCGCCCCTCATTTTATTTTAGGTCATAAATTCCACAATTAATACGCTTTTATACGGTTGATTAGATCATTTTTTTACAAATGAAATTTAAATAGAATAGCGTAAACGTGTAAACAAATTAATTTATAAGACTTAAATGTCTACATTGGAAATTACAATATAATTTTACGAACACTACACAATTATTATCTTTGTTAGTGAATACTGATTTTAATTGCTTTTAATTTCAAGAATTTTAGATATTATGTAGCTAGATTATTTTAACACTGCAATCATGTATATATTCAAATGGTGTAATGTTTGGTCCTCGTCGGCAGCAGTAATTGTAAAATCAAAAGACACCCTCGTGCGCCCCAGCAGGGGTGCGCGCCGCCTGACCGGTTTACTACCGGAATTTTAAACTACATTTAGTTTTAATCCCGTGCAACATACGCATGCACGAGATTATTAGTGTACTTATTGATTACCCTCGGTATTTTAGGGTTAAGAATGAAAAATGTCCACCCAGATATACCTACACAAACACTAAATTAGTACAATATTAAGTTTTCTGTTCTATTTAAGTATTATTTAATTTGTTATTTTGATGACAGTTTTTATTAGATGGTTACTAGAACAAGAGATTCAAGAAAATGTAAATAAAGCAATTTGTTTACATATTAATGCTTCATTGGGTAGTGTATTTCTCTAAAACTACGATAGTTTCCATACTTATTAGCATTTATACTACAAGCTACGAAGAAAGTAAACTGCAATATAGATCCATGAACGTTATTATAAATACTTACAGCAATTCAAAATTGAATTTAAGGTGCGTCCAGACGGCGCCACGGCTGCGTGCTATAGTAAATTAGTAACTTGATTCAGCTTTTCTATTTAATGGGACACCGGAAAATTGTATCTGTGACCCACCACGTATTATGAAGACAAATGAGGACATTACTGTAAACATTTGAATTTAATGCTGGACATTAGCGTTCATACGTAATATTGTCAAAATAATTCATAGTTAACATTTAATACATCACTAGCTATTTGACCGAGCTTTGCTCGTCAAAACACGAATAAAACGACATTTTCTAAAAATGATTCCTAGCTAGATCGAATTATCGCCCCCGAAACCCATGAAATTTAGTACATATATAGATATGTACTAAATTTCATGAAAATCGTTGGAGCCGATTCCGAGATTACAATTATATATATACATATATATATATACATATAATTATACAAGAATTGCTCGTTTAAAGATATAAGATACATGCATTACACTTATAAAAAGTCGAATGTTTGTGAATGTTTAATATCTGGAATGGCTTTGGTAGAGTTTAGTAGAGAGAGGCCTAAAGCCTAAGCTCTAAATTATTTGACAGGCTACTGTTTATTTCGTAAACGGTAAAAGCAGTGGCGCCATTGGACTCAGTAATAACTAGGCCTTAAAACAAAGTGAAGTATTGCACAAAGGAAATAACTAATGAAGAAAAAATAATGCAAAACTAAAATAGTCGAAAAACATGTGTCCATTTCGAGAAGTGCGCAATAGAGTGTCTGTCAACCCCTCGGTGCAGCACGACCCCAAGTCCGGAGCGCGGGATTACTTAGCCCCGGTGACTGAGCAAGATGAAACATCACATATCAATTATCCCGTTAATCACCGGATACTGGCGGGCCGAGAGTTACGCTAAACGTGTCCTTACGACAAATAAATACTGTTAAATTGATGCTATATATTTCATATTATGTGGTACGCGTTATTTTCCTAAACAACTAAAGTTTATCTTATATTTTATTGCCTTACCCGTAATTAACTTTCAATTAAAAATAACAGTATTTTTTTTAATTTTAATGTAAAACATGTTGTCTTATGTTTTATCTCTTTATTTCCTTACATCATTACAATCATAATATGATGCTCAAAAGTTTAAGATCCTTATTAATAAATAGATCTTCGCTAGTAATAAATAATAATCATCCAACCAAAACAAATTCTCAACATAAAAATTAGAACGCCGAAGGTATTTAAATAGAAATAAATCAGTTTTTGCCCCGAAAGCTCAAATATCATCCCAGCCTGACCCATGTCAGATTTCATATGCCACAAAAAATGGATAAAACCACAAAAACTGAGACAAAAATACACTCATCTCTTTTTAAGTGTGAAAGACAAATGAACGGTCCGTACGGTCGATGGTACCCCGAGTGTGTAGTCAAGTGTTACATATATTGTGTGATGTGGACGACCGCGGGTTAAAGTCCCAATAGCAACTTACTTACGGCCGCTTTCAATATCCTATCTATCCATAATCCTTGCTACTAATAGATAGGCAAATCTATCTTTTTGTCCATACTTGGGTTTCAATAACGTACTGGCAAATACTATTTCCTATCCCAGTTGCCTATCTATCGGCGGGAGGACGGATAGCCTACTTTGTTACCTGCATTTCAATTTGATTTTCTACATCTCAAAATGAACATTATAAAGATATAGTTGAAATCTATATTCGTTAATGCGAAAGTGCGTTTGTCTGTTCGTCTGTTAACTCGTCACGCATAATCCGTTAAACCGATTTTACACACATACTTGAGTCCTGGAAAAGGACATCTGACTTACAATCTTGAGGCTAACAACTTTGATATTTTAAAAGTATGCTGAACCTTAAATTTCGCTCGCTAGAATAATATTTTCAGCATTCGACTTTTTCCTTTTGCAATAAAAATCTTAAATTTATGACAAAAGTATGTTCTGCGTTTTAAAATAATGAATCACTTCCATAAATTTCGCGCCTAAATGCGCCAAGGACAGACGTTTCCTTTTCTTTTTTGTGGTTTTTGGTAAAAGATGAAAGTTTAAACGTATTTTAATACTTCTGTTAAAGTAAATATTTCTTTAAAATCTAAAGTTTATTATATTTTATGTGACTCAATAAAGATCGATAAATTTTTATTAGTTGTTACGTAGTTTACTAGACTTTGCCGGAGGCTCATGGCCGCCTTCGTAACTAGACTATCCTATAGGAACTCTACATTTTGCTGCGATCTAAACAAGTTTATGTCCTTCCAAATAAAATAATCCAGTGACTTTGGAGCCCATGGGGAACAAAACACACAAACCAACTAGGTACGCCACTTTATAATATTGAGTAAAACTCATCTCACTCAATGAACATATTAATATCACTAACTTTGACCGAGCTTTGCTCGGTATTCGATAAAACACGAATAAAAAGACATTTTCTAAAAATGATTCTGGGTTTAACGACTTTCGTCTTTGCCCGATACGCAAAAAGGCTTGACCGGCAAGGACAAAACTTTGTAGAACTATTACCTTAAACATACTTATTTCTGATTTTTAGTATAAACTCAACACAATCTAAGTTCAATTCATGAATAGATTTTGTTAAGACGCAATACAAGTTTCATGAAGTCAAGTTCACCCCTCTCCCTTATAAATAGATTAAGGCTCCGTCTCCAGAGACCTCATTGTCTCCCCCTCCCCTCTAGACTTACTAGAGGAGGGGTCAATGACCTGCAGCTTTCGCCGCTGGTTCAATTGGTAGTTATTGGTAAATGCGTTTGACCAATAATTGCTCTATTTTGTGAGGTGAATTGATGGTCGTTGAAATTGGACAATTACTGAGTTACTTACGTAGTATAGACTTACAAATTAGATATTTTTACTGCAATATGTTTGTTGTTAGAGTCGATTATTAAATTATTACTGTATTTCTAAGAATAATAATATCTAGCTAAAATCCAAACTTATGAGGGCTCGCGTCGTCACACCTTGACTGAAGATAATCTGTATTATAATACATCTACATATAAATATAAATTACTATGCTAAAGCACAAATCAATAGGCGTGATAGTTTTTCCGAATAGTGTACCACAAAATGTACAGATTATGGGATATAGCCTAGCTCACTTCGCTCGCCCTGATTATAATAAAAAATATGCCACAATTAACATAAAGTCGCACAGATTTTGTACACCTTTTGACATTTTATATGTCTTGATTCGCCGTTTGTACTTTAGAATAATTATGAAAGTAGGGGTACATAACCTTTGGTGCAATGCGCATATTATTATTATCACTGCAACCAAACAAAACTGCTATTTAGTATAACAAAGAAAGTGTTACTGCTGCTCATAGAGCTTTTACAAAGTTATTCTATAGGGTATTTTTATCTTGTTCTTATTGCTCTCGAAAGAGGTTTTACTCAAAGAGTCCTTAACGATTTAGCATCAAACAACTCAGCCCGATGGTATTCAAAAGCTTCGAGGCTTACACGAAAGCTCTATTTATCTTGTCACGTCGGAGCTTAAAAGCTTAGTTTTTTTGTAATGACCGATGCATTTTAATGTGCCTTGAAATTACGGAATAGATTTCATCATTTTCGACTTTGGAAGCTGTGAAATTGTTTTAAATTGTCGTTACTTTCATTCATGTGTTAATTTAATGATAGGTAATCTATGTAGTTCAATGGATAAGAAAATGTTGCTCTTGTGCTGGGCCCCCGCTACTATATGTGCAATATACGAGACTGAGAGACTGAGAGCCGCAAGGCTACGAAGAGCCTCAAGGTGGAATCTTCTCGGCTTGGCAAGGACGAAGGCAGGAGGTGCGATGAGGAGGGCTTCATACTGGTGGAGAGGAGGAAGAAGCCCGCCGCCCGCAACCATCGCGGCACCGCACCATATGTACCTGAGCTGCGTCTGCGGAGCGAGGTCCCCGCGACGCCCCTGTACATATCCCGCCTGCACTGGTCCATGGAGGTCCAGGATGTCATGGACTACATCCAGAAGAAGACGACACTGCGCCTGAGGGTCGAGCGTCTGCAGTCTCGCCACAAGGTTAACTTTAGCTCCTTTGTGGTGAGAGTACCGACGAATCTTCTGTCGACTTTCGAGGCGCCGGAGTTCTGGCCGATGGATGTAGTCTATCGGAGGTTCCGGGGGAGACTCCGGAACGAAGCGAGTCACGTCGCCGGCAAAATGTGACAGTGTTAATTTTTAAGTATATATAAAATATGTATGTTAGTTTTAAGGTATTTATTATATAATTATATGTATGTTAGATTTAAGGTATTTGTTATATGGGCCTCTGATGCCTGAATTAAATGATTTGATTTGATTTGATTTGATTTGAATATGTGTACAATACACACGTGTGCCATCCTCTAAGGGCGCCAAATCGTCATCTTTAGGGGTGCCAAAACCGAGGACCCAAAAATTTGCGTCAAGTATAGTAGATACATAATTTAGCTGAAGCCTTCAGCAAGCTGCACCATTTATATTTGAGTTTTAAAGTTAGACTCAATGTTCTTATGTTTTGAAATTACGGTTTTACGGTTTAAAATATAATTTATCATGAAACCAAATGCAGCGTTGAGGGTAGAAGTGTGTTTGACAGTTGACAGCTCGTCGTCCAAGCGCGAGTCGTTAATCGTTCGGCGCGCGGCAGCAATGCGACAAATTTAAATACTCATTAGCCTGTCACTGCTTCCGGATTAGTCAGCGTGAAGACCCTGAACACTTGTCACTTGAAGTAATAATTATTAGAGGATTATTATAACGCACTTTTTTCGGAAAAAATGCCGAAATTACTAGATGATAAACTAAGATAAAACATTACCCCCATCTCTTTCGAAAATGTATGCCTGCTTCTGCTGTTTAGTTTTCACTCCTGCCGGCAGTCTGTTGCTTTTATAAAAAGCGTCTAGAATTTTTGCTCTACACTTTTGCCTCTTTTTATTATAGAATAGAGATTTCTGGTATTTTGGCAGTCTAAAGTACCAGGAAGTTTGTCCAGTGACAACACCTAGTACTTTGCATTATCCATTTAGTAGAGTTCAGAGATTATTGATTGTATTTCTTCTTGATAAATGATACCTATATAGCCGAAACTCCAGGTATTTTGGACTACGCCTTCTATTTACTATTTGAACTATCCCAACAATTCAAATGGTAGTTAATGCGTAAATATAATAAAAAGACTTAACGAGCACCCGATCCTATCTGCTGCGGGTTACGTTACGACAGCAGTCGTCAACTGGTGGCTCTATATACAAATTATAATATTCAAAAATTATTTCTGAGAAAAATTACGTACAATTATTGGTAATATCTTGTTAGTTGTTATGTTGTGATGATTAATTACTGTAATTAATGTACATCAGAAGAGCTGCAGGTGCGGCCGGCAACGCGCCTGCAGCTCTTCTGATGCTGCGAGTGTCTATGGGCGACGGAAGTTGCTTTCCATCAGGTGACCCGTTTGCTCGTTTGCCCCCTTATATCATAAAAAAAATCATTTGATACTATTTTTCACAAAATGCATTAAAACATAAAATAATGATAACTCATCTGAAAATTCTGAAATAGCCCTGACATTTGGTAGAGCTGCTCTATCACAGTAAAAACATTATGATATAATTAAAATAAGGATTACCTACATTATTCCGATCCAGTGATCCAATCAAGCACTGGATTACTATAACGTAAACGGGCACTGAAATGCACTGCAATGCAATTTTGAAAAAAAGGGCTGGATTGGATCACTGGATTTATTATAAACCGACGATTTTGAAGAGAAAAATCAACAAAAGCAATTTAACAAAGACATCAGAAACAACGATTTTACCCTTTAGAGTTTAGGTCATCGACCCTGCCCTTTAATTAGATTTACCACACCTATCAGTCACTCTATTGACAGTTGAGATTACGTAAGAAATGTTGACAACCCCTGTCACGAGTGGATCAGATGAAGGCATGCGTGGATCTGACCCCAGCGCCTAATGTGGTCACCAGCTGCGATAACCCAAAAAGTTCCATAACACTATGGTATATGGTTGATATTCATTTGACTACAACTCCTAAAGAATTTTCATCAACTGCACAAATAAATTTAAATCCTACCACAAAGAAAATACAGCTCGAATTCTATTGTTTTTTGTATCTGTTGCTTTGAAAAGATTTATACAATTTTAATAAACGTAAAAGATGAAGATAATTTCATCAAAAATCTTTGTTTAAATTTCATAGATCTTTCCATAGATGAATATTTTTACAGATCCTTATTAATAATTAGCCTAACCTTATCGAACTTTAAATAATATTAAATGTATATTAACAAATAACAATACTTACCTATAATATAAGATAATATTAAAAAAAAATAACGTCGTACGACTATCAAAGCAGATTCAAGTATCAAAGACTCTTTGATTTGAAGAGAGTTCTGATTTCTCACTTCACCTACTTAATAAAGGAAAGAACACACTTTTCCGGAATTAAAGTGTAATATAATATTATGTTAATCAGAAGGCTTTCACGTTAAATAACTAGATACGAAACATATTGAGTATGTTCTGAAATATTACGCAGTATACTAGCTCATGACATCTAGATTCTAGAGGCAACTCTAAACTGTTGATCTGTTTCAAAATATACGTCAGTGCATTCATATGACTTTATTGGTATGGATGTAATACGTCACACTTGTCTCACAAGTATCACACCAGTATAAGCGTCGGTTACATGACGTCATGAACACTAGCAGTATACTGGGTTTTATTTCGGAACCTAGGCATTGTAGATACATTGTGCTATTTAACGAGAAACTCAATAACTTATAGACTGAGAGCGAGTGTCCGCAGACTTACATTAAAGTAGCAAACTCAATATTAATGTCAGGTACTTATACTTGCCTATACTATTACATCTGCCGTTGATGGAATGGGCATTTACTATTAGCAACGAGGAATCCTGGGCTGCTTCGCCCGCCTAAGTAAAGAATTTTCAGGGAAATTTCCGCAAAAAATAGCCTATATGTGTACACGTCGTCTATTCTATACTTATGCCAAATTACATAAAAATTGGTCCAGTATTTCGTGAGACTGATCTCACGAAATACTAGGAACACGAATCAGTATACCTGGCATTAATTTTGTCACTTTACCGTAAGTCTACCGAATACTCGCTCTTAGACTATTGAGCTTGGGACTATTTCTAGAAAGCACAGAGTTAAGGTTATTCGTAACCAGTTGGTTATCTTATCAGCAGCATCTGCAACCTCGTTTCAGATCAGTGTTTACCGTGTGATATCATGTGCATGTGCAGAGATGAAATAGGAAGTTGTGTAATTATAAGCTCTTAGCAATAATCCTCTTATTATTAAAAAAACAATAATGGACAGATTACAAATTTTATAGTTCTTTAAGATTTATATTAATTAATTAACTATTAATTCTATTAATTAAATAACTGTACATTTAAATAAAGTGGTATTTTTTAAATCATTAAAGCGGTAAATGCTTATTATTAATGATTGCTTAGATTTTATAGAAATTCCTCGGCAGCGTCAGAAGAATTATATTTCTACAATATTATAAAATTGCATTAATCGACTAATTAATTTTAAAAATACTTTATTTGCACAAAAATAAGTCATAATGACCGTTTTTTTTTCAATTGCAAAAATATTATAATCAGCGTATCAAAAGAAAGCGTTCGACAAGGCCGAATATCTCTTTCTTCGTTCCCAAATATTGCAAATACATGCCCGTATGTGATTCATGCAGATCAATATTTACACGGAGTTAACACTAACACGCCACGTCTGGTGTTTTTCGTTCCCATGGGCATGATCTCTTTGTTAACATTAGTATTGATTAGGTCGTGTAATCATCATTTTCGTGGGATTTTCGAACGGCCCTTCCAGGAGGTTCGAGAAACTTATGTTTGCCTTCAATTTACGTTTCACCTTCTCTTAGTTCTAGATTTTAGGGAGAAGGTTTCTGCGCGATCTATTTCTTTAGTGTCTTAATTTTAACCTGTCCTTTATTTACCTGTCGTTTGGGTAACGAAAATCTTAACTAGATAATATGATATTAATAAGATCTCAAAATCAACTCACAACTTATATTGATATATCATATATTATAATGACTGGTTTATTTATTAGAAAAAAATATAGATAGAGTAACGTCATCTACGTCAATTTAAAATGTCCTAATGGCGCCAAACAAACTCCGAAGGGCCATATTTTACGCTTTTAGCCAATCGCGTTATAATTTACCATGCCTTTTATGCAATGTATATACAGTGTGTAACAAAAATAAGTGATAATACTTTAGGGTGTGTACGTGTTCCTTGTAGAGAGTCCACTGTGAAAGTAGCAGCGCTGACAGATGATTTTTTTTTCACTTTTGTATGGGCAAGGGCCCGAGCGTCACGAGTTTCCCCATACAAAAGTTAAAAAAAATTTTGGTCTTTCAGCGCTGCTACTTTCACAGTGAACTCTCTACAAGGAACACGTACACACCCTAAAGTATTATCACTTATTTTTGTTACACCCTGTATAGGTCTGTGGTATAAAATTCTCAAAGAAAACTACAATAAACAATCTTTTTCATATTCCATTCATATTCCAGCCTTGTTTATTACCGTACCTTTAATAACCCCGAAAACTAATCTAAATAAACCTATCAGTCTATTTACTGCTTCTAAAAGAGAGTTCACGAGTTCACCGTAGTCCGTATCGAATCGTGCTACATTTCCCCATCAATCAAACCCCGACTTCGTTATAACTCATACCGTATAAAGGTAGGAGTCCCCCAGGGATCGATTATAGCGCCTCTCCTATTCTTAATATATATCAGTGATAACTTACAAAACTAATATGGTATGTATTATATCTAGCTGATACACCCCACGGGAACCGAATGTTTTTCTTGGATATGAGATACTACTTTTGTTTATACTATTTATAATATTAGTATGGATACAATCTTCAGCTTTTTCAAGCCTGTATATTACAGGCTTGAAAAAGCTGAAGATTGTATCCATACTAATATTATAAATGCGAAAATGTACCTGAAATTTGGTATGGAGATACTTTGAGTCCTGAAAAAGGACATAGGATACTTTTTATCCCATAAAATTTACGGGTCCCGTGCAATAAAGGAATTTTGGCGCAACGCTTGCGGGCGTCATCTAGCTAATCAATCAGATAATTTTTATTCAGAGTTAAGTTTTACAATATTCTTTCTGAACGTCGAAACCACAGAACAATTAAAACACCCCCGCCCACTTACCATTTCTACTGTTTTTATTGTTCTGTGGTCGAAACTATAGTGCCTATGATACATCCGTAAAATGATTACAAGACTTCGCCAAAAAAGATTAAAAAATGGCTCTCGTAAAGACTTACTATTGTGTTCAAGTTGGCGTATAAATCAAAGTACAATCCGAAGCTCGTTTCAATGAAGGACGTAATGAAAGTATTTGATGGTAATACGGCAGATAAATCTTCGGCAGATAAGATGTGACACGCCCTGATGGATGGTAGGATGTTCATTGTTGCGACATCGCGTAACTTATGACGCGGCGACTCGTTTGCGGCCTAGAGGTCTTTTAAAATATGCTACTATATAATAGGACTGGCAACTAACAGGCATTAGTGTCAAATATTCATGAAACACGGGGCTGTTTCTCCACTTCCTGATAACTGCCGGTTAGGCTATCCACCACTTAACTTGACAAATAGCGTATGGGGAATCTGTCAAATAAGTTGTGGATCCCTTTTATCAGGACTTTATCGGCACTTTATAAGGAAGTGGTAAAACAGGCCCTAAATATGTTATATGACCATAATATGATGAGTCTAGACCTAGACACCTAGAGTCTAGACGGACAACGAAAAATTAGACACACAAAGGAAAAATTCTTCTATTTAACTTTCTGTAGATTCGAGAACAGCATCCTATGAGCAACGAAGATCACCAGATTTGATCACCATTGTCTATCCCGAGTATGCAGAGGTTCCTACAGTAATCAAAGACAAGACAAGTTTCAATTTTAATAATTAATTGTAGCAAAGCAAAATACGTCTTTTGACTTTTGAGACATCTCAAGTCACCATAGACATAATCTTATGTCTATGCAAGTCACATAGTCAAAGATAATATTCTGAAGTACAAATTCTGAAATAGGTAATTAAGTTTAGTTAAAATAAATCGTGATTGTACCTAATATAAATAAATGACAATAAACATGGTCGACATGGCATTGAAATTTTAACCATTCGCGTAAATCCATAGTTATAATTATAGAATTATAGGTAATTTACTTTATAATTAACAAGTGTAGTTAACGTTAAAGCCTGCGGTTAACATGACCAAAGGTTATCGTGATGGCTTACATTTCGGGCGAAAATTATTTTCCTTACAACTTTTATCGACCCTTGAGCTTAGAAGAAAACTCTAAAGGTTACAATCCATACTTATATTATATAACTAGCTGTCCCGGCACACGTTGTTTTGCCATAAGTATAAAGTATCAAGATCGATTGAACAGTTTACGCGCAAATCATAAAAGTATATCGTGCAGTAACCATACATTTTTCCGGGACAAAATGTATCCAAGTTTCGTCTTCGAGACTCAAATAATCTCTATGCCAAATTTCAGCAAAATCGGTCCAGCCGTTTACGCGTGATGTCGTGACCACGCGAAAATGGATTCATTTTTATATAATATATAGATATAGTGCCTGTCTGTCTGTCTCTTACTTCCTGAACCGATTTACTGAAATTTGGTATGGATATACTTTGTCTAAAGATGTTATTCATTAATCATGACGCCCGCAACTCCGTTGCGCCAAATTGCGTTCGAACCGTAACTCTTTCCGTGATAAAAACTATCCAATGTTCTTTCCTGGGACTCTAAGTATATCCATAAAAAATATCTGGGACTCTATATATATCCATATATCCATAAAAAATCATCAAAATTGGTTCAGCGTTTTAAGCTTGAAGAGGTAACAGACAGACAGACACGCTTTCGCTATTAAGTATAATATTAGTATGGATATCTATCTTTCGCTCTATATTCAAATACGTCTTAGCCATTTAACTGATAGTCCTGTCGTCAGTCGTTCAACTGAGGATATACGAATTGGCCAATAATAACATTAACGAGACCTAGATCAGTTCAAATCTGCAATTAGTCTAGGACAGAGAGTTAATTTCCTATTGCGCAGGGTCGGCAGAACATTTAGGGTCTGTGAAATTAAGTGTACTATAATTACTGTAATACTGTTGTTAAATAGTGACGCTCTATCATAGGCTATCCTTGTCATGCTCAATCGAAGGGTTTCTCAATGAAAAGTAGTAAAGAACTAAAATGTACATAATATCTTATATATAAAATTCTTGTGTCACAATGTTAGGCCGCGTACTCCTCCGAAACGGCTTTACTGATTTTAACCAAATTTTATAATATGCATATTCAGTGGGTCTGAGAATCGGCTACTCGGCACTTTTTATAGTGATAAGTGCATTTGTTGAATAAATAATAGTAAATTATTACAACTCGAGACTGAAGGCAGCCATTGTTTGTACGACGGGATAGCGATGGACGTTGCCATGGTGACATACTTATTTAGTCACTTTAATAAAATACTTTATATGGCAAAGAAACGTTTGCCGGGACAGCTAGTATTATATATTATATAAGTCAAACTACGCTATAAAGTATAAGTAGAGTCCCAGACCCTAACCTGTAACCATGGAGCATTAGAAATTTGAATCGAGTAGACGATATTCAAAATGAAAGAAATAAGTGAAGCCGATAGAAATTGAGTTACAATAAGAACCCCACACATAAGTAATTGCTACAGAAATGTCACTGCTATAGGATTATAGCAGTGACATCTGCTATTAAAAGTGTTTTTTCAGTCCCTTCATATATCTTGTTCATGGACACCGTTATTTCAGACAAGAGAGTGCCTCCTAGTATTTTTTCCACCTAAAAAGAAAATATCACAACTATTTCGCCAAATATTCCCAGTAAGTGAAAGTTATAGTTATAAGGGAGTATATTTTGCCGTCGGTACAGCGGCGAGCGCGTGGCGGCCGTCCATCTCACTTACTCTCCCCCGCACTCAATCTACGTGGACTGATGGTTCTCATTTACATCTGATACTCTGTAGCTAACTAAAAATGATGATGCCATCGGGGAAATGTCACAAGTTTTTTGAGAAAGAGAGTACGTAGATAATAATTTGCGTATTGAGAATTCCCTTAGTGCCATGTAGAAAAGCAAATCTGCCGCAGATTCGCTTTTCATGTTGGCGCTAACTACGAGTACTAGCAGATTTTTTAATGGTCCGGTGTGTCCTGTTTTTAGCCTACCTTTGTGGTCACCTCTGGCGCGTTTGATTCTTCCTTTTTGGTAAAATAACTTTGTTATCATTGAATACTACTAACTACATAATATTAGCTGACAAAAGTGTCAGCTAATATTATGTAGTTTTTAATTTTAGCAAAGGAACAAAGGTTCCTTTGCTAAAATTTTTAACAGTTTAGTCGTAAAGAGGTAAGAAACAGACTTTCGCATTTAAATATACATTGTGCACTGTTACTACACAAATTTTTATGATTGACCTAAACCAAATAAGTAAAACTTGTTACTTACTTAAAAAATCAACTATAATAAAGACATTGACGTCCCAACTTCCAATTAGCTAACAACTTTACCATCAAATTGATCTGACCCAAAAGTCTTTGTGAGGCGAAATAAAAAAAGGTTGACATTTTAATGAAGTTTCATACAATTTCACCTCACCATTGTCACTGGGCCACAATAAGACGGGAGCCGCAGACCGCCGCGCAGTAAATGCCACGTCAAACAAAACACAAAAACGTTGCTACCACAGCGATGTAATATAACTAAAATAGTTTTACAATAATGAATACTAGCTATTTGACCGAGCTTTGCTCGGTATTCGATAAAACACGAATAAAATGACATTTTCTAAAAATGATTCCTAGCTAGATCGATTTATCGCCCCCGAAATTATATATACTAAATTTCATGAAAATCGTTTGAGCCGATTCCGAGATTCCAATTATATATACATATATAGAATTTATATGTATATTACAAGAATATAAGATTACGCAAAGGTCGGAGCAGAGGGCGCTGCTAGCATATATACAGTAAATAATTATCGGATCAAAATCCGATAGAGAAATAAGTATGGATCTATATCCATTACATATTTCTCTATCGGATATCTATTATATAGATAGATCGAAATATAATGCTAATAAGATTGTGGAAATTACTATCGTTATAAGGGTAATTCGTCTACAGGGTTTTTAGTTTCTGTTTTTCTATGATAATGTTAATATTTATTAGTAAAATAATTATATTAAACAATATTATATTTGATTTCTCTCCACACTATTATCGATTTTAGCCTTTTTAGTTTTTTCTGTTGGTTAACTCTTAGAATTTGTAAGAGGTACTCTTTAACCATTGATTAACGGAAGCTTTAAAGTTTAATTTACTTTGGTACATTTAGATGTATTTAATAGGTAGTGATTTTAAAGTTTCATTTAACTTGTTTTCATTTTATGATACATCAATGCTGCTGTTGTAATTAAAACGTCAGCTTTCCTCGTCAAATTATAAGGAAATGCAAGTGTGGATGAAATGTAATCTTATTTGTGTAACAATAGAGATTAGATTCCCTTGCTCTATGTTATGATGGTTTGATATGGGTACAATAATCAAAGCAAAGCCTTCTACGAATACGTTTTTGCCAGTCGAACATTACTGAAAATACATATTTAGTAACTCGGAGTTATGCCCATCTTCATGAAAATGTCTAGACTTATTATGGATTTAAATCTTATTATATAGGTATTGAAAAAAAAATTGAGGTAGATCAAATGCTAAGTTATATTTTTTTGTCTTTTTATGTTAAAATATTAATACTAAAATATTAGATACAAGGAGAGGATAAAGAAGAATAGTAGTTATGAGGAGCTTTATATAAAATATTAAGGGCCTGTTTCACCACTTCCTCATAAGGTTATCCACCAATTAACTTGACAGATCAAGTATGGAGAATCTGTTAAAAAAGTTGTAAATAGCCTAATAGGCTAGGCACTTTATCAGAAAGTGGTGAAACAGGCCCTTAATCTCATGAAATATCTGTTATGTACAGCAAATGTACCGTAATATTAATGAGTATTTTCTTCAAATTAAAATAAAAACTCTTCACAAAGTTCCTTACTGAAAATAACTATAATAAAAAGCAACAGCAAAACCGAAACATCCCAAAATCACCAATCTCTCATGGCCACCCTAACGAGGTGTGAATTCAAATTTCGAACAATGGCGTTTGACAGCTGAATGGCTTTTCTTTTTTTTTTATTAATTCAATAGAGCTGGCAAAGGATTTAGTCTGCCGGTTTTTTGTTTGCGATGAAATGATTTACGAACGAGTGCCCTCACGATGACTTAATTGAAACTTAATGTTCCAGTAATTAGCGTGAGAAATGGTACATGTTGAACAAAAGATGATTTAATAAACCTTTTTACATTACCTAGTACTTTTAGGCGCAGCGCAGACGACATACTATCCATGACACACTTTTTAGTCCGTGGAAATAAAACGTATGCAATTATATGCAGTAACGCACAAGTCTGCGCCTGTCTGTCTGTCGTCTGCGCTGCGCCTTAATCTTACAATTTTATAAAAAAATGAATAATTTTGTGTACTTACAGCTTTCGGTTGCTTTTATGAAGATCCCGTCAAATAATTTTTATTTAATAACTCTTATATATCCAATTACAATTAATTTATTAAGGCTATTAATTTAACGATTTAATAAACCCTACTTATGCATACGGGACGTCGTAATATTAATGAAGCGACACAACACATACACTCACACTCTTTGTATGTGTATACACAGACACGCACATTACACAAATACAGTGTGTAAGTCTGTGTGTGTGTTCATATACAAGCAAGTACATTATCAATTATCTCCGAGTACTGAACCCGTAAATCTGATTTCAATAACTCAACCGAGTGACCTCACTTGACCTCAATAACAACATTGGTGTTTTATTGAAGTATTGTCAGCTGTCCACAAATAAAGGGGGATCATTTTTAAAATAAATAATATTATTATTATTTTGTTTTTAAGTTTTTTACTTCTCCTGTTGTCGTGTGTCAAGTTCAGTCTGGTTCCAGCGTATAACACCAAAGGAGTAAGTAAGTATAGGTATGGCGTATGTATTGATCGCTTTTATTGTGTTTTTTTGTGTTATTATTATTATTATTATTTTCATGTTGTATGCTGTATGGCCTGTAGGCTGTATGCCTTAAAGGAATAAAGGGACTTTGTCTATGAGTGAGCTGTGAGCAGTTATGGGTTTTGTAAAATACATTTTAGTACGACTAAGTACATAATTATTATTATTTCGTCCGTTGAAAATATGGGACTGAAAAGCCCATGAAAAGACGCTCTACGACAGTTTTAACACTTAAATAATGTGCTTGATAGCAGTCAAGCCATGCGATTGTTGGACGTTTGTTACTATTTTGCAGAAACTTTACTGTAAGTACATATTATTTAGATGTTTTATTTTAGTATTTTTGGCAAGAGCTATTCGTTCTGAAATAGCACAAAAATTAGGTTAAGTTTTATTATTCAATATTGTACGTATATTAAGCGGTAAAAGTGTTTAAGTGCAATCTAATTGTTTTAAGTGCAGCAATAGCAATTTAGCTAAATAACTAATTAAGCCAAATGGCTACCTCTGTAAAACATTAATCACTAAGATTTTTTTAAATGCATTACGCACTGAGTGCGCATTTCCGTTTTAAATTTGAATTTCGAGGCTCAGTGTTGCTATGCTTTCCTATTTATCTTCTTTAATTTGATAATATTATGTACACAGGTAGATTTTAAAATGTATACTCACTAAACACAAGCTATTCCTATAAATTGGCCTGTAGAAATATTATGATTATTATTTATTAGGATTCAGGGCATGTTTCACCACTTCTTGATAAGTGCCGGATAGGCTATCCACAACTTAACTTGACAGTCTATAGAGTATGGAAAATCTATCGGATAAGTTGTGGATAGCCTATCCGGCACTTTATCAGGAAGTGGTGAAACAGGCCCTTTTCAGATTTATCTGGAAACCAAAATATATAAGTCGTTATTAATAATCGTTATTCTTAGCTTTGATCTTTGATATACTTGACCCTAATTTAATGAGTATTTATAGAGGTAGGTACTTATTTTAAAATAATTTATCAAACAGCAAATAATTTCAGTTTCCCCATAAAATGCTCGTTCGAATTTCGTAGAACTGTAATTTTATTGCTAGCAACACCGGCCGGTAATAGTCATTATGATAAAACGCAGAAACCACTCAAGATAATCCGGGATCGAACCCGCACTTATGGTTTATCGGGTTTAATGGATATTACCCAACTGCTACAGTTCTATTGGGGATGCAGTTTTAATGCATCATTAATAGTTCTGACGAATTACTTTAAATTTTATGTAACGTCAGAGAAATTGGTTTATATGGGCAGATGGCGGACATAATTTGGTTGTGCTGTATCAAGTCAATATTCTTCGGTTAGGCTTGACATGATATTAAGTTTACACAACCTAACCAAATTACATAGGTCCATTTGTCTAAGAATTAAACTCTGATATTACAAGGCGTTGCTATAATTTATGTATTTAGTAAAGTTATATAATTAATATTATGTCATTGTATTCGTATCGATCACGCATATTGCTATCGCGTTCAGCATCTTACGACTTTAGAATGGACACATATTCACGTTTACATAGATTTGATTTCGTCCGCGTTAACGCCGAACGCGTAATAACAAATGTGACTAATTTTCACCGGTTTTTCCATATTTTCCATTGATTCTTCGCTTGTATAGGTCGCAGATGTTATAATAGCCTTTTTTATAAAATAGGGGGCAAACGAGCAAACGGGTCACCTGATGGAAAGCAACTACCGTCGCCCATGGACACTCGCAACATTAGAAGAGCTGCACGTGCGTTGCCACTTGCCGGCCTTTTAAGATACCTACGCTCAATTCTTGAAGGTTTGCAGTGTCGGATTGGCCTGGAAATACTGCTTAAAGCCTTAAAGAACAGCTGGAACAGCATAGGCAGGCTCAGTCGCAGTTGCAGGGTCGCCATGAGATGTGCGAGGCTTGGGAGTCCAATCATAAGTGTGTTGTCCTTACGAATGCCATTCATTGAATGCAATTAAAACGTAATTACTTACTATTGCTATTACACAATAGTCAATATGAATTACACACACATATAAGGGAAGTGAAACATACAGTAATATAAAGGAGCTTACACACTCCTCTCTACCTATTCCTCTCCTATTCCATTTATCACTCGATAAATGGAATAGGTAGATAACCAACACAAAAGATACAAACAGTAGTTCCTGAGATTAGCTCTATCAAACCGTTAACAAACTCTTAAGACTTCTAATCAGGTCTTCTACAAACAACCTGATTAGTCTTCAGGACTAATCAGGTTAATATTTTAAATTTTGTAAGGCAGGAATTTCATAGGAATTCCGATGCGTTTCTCCAGTAATGTTCAACACTGCGAGTGGGCGGAACATGAACCAGCATGTCGCATGGTTACAGGAGACAGGTCAATCTCCTTATAAAATGACGACCAGATCTCGGAATCATAATCTGTATGGTAACATCGTCTGCAGACTGCAGACTGCAGTGCAGCCCTCAGGGCTTAATTACACCTACCGAGTAGATTGAGAAGACAGTAGACTCGGTCCAGCACTTGGTATGTATTATTGATGTGTTGGGCCGAAGGCACTGTCTCGTCACTCTGCAAGTCTGCACTAAATACTAAACATAAAAGCAAATTACTTTGGGCAGCCCTACCTTTGTGTCTGAAGTCTGAACCCAAAAACGGATTGTCTTGACCTCGTCTAACGTATTCGTCGATATCGCGTTGTCGTCTACTATTAATCAGGGACGAACACGTTTGGTAACTGGGCGTTCAAACGTACGCGTTTTCTGCTGTAGCGTTTGGGTAAACACGCGAGCTGAATCCGCGTACGGATAAAACGCGCACGGCTGAACGCGTCCTTGTTGTAAGACAATTGTAGCAGAATCAACATTCGCTCTACCATAGCTGGGCACCGTTAATCAAATTGTTTAATTCGTTAATCGTTAATCCGTTAAAAATGTTAGCTTCGTTAAACGTTAAAGCGTTACATTTCGAACGAATTAACTCAAGTTAACGTTAATCGTTAATGCGTTAATGTATGTAATATGGCCTTGTTCTAACTTATATCATTGCGTAATAGTGTACATACAAAACCTGTTGGTTTAAGATTTTGAAAGTTAACAGGTTAGGGACAAAACAAAATACTTCTATAATTATTGTTTTCTACCTAACTAAATTATACTGCACTCTTCTTTATCAACATGCAAATGATTTATAATAACAATAAACAAATCACTCTCTCTATAAGCACCCGCGCTGAGTAATGAAATGATAAAACGAAACAAATCTCTTCTCACTCGCATGCGCCTAAAAATGTATCTAGTATTGTTTTTGTTTCGTCTGAACCTGTTTTCGCACCGCGCCGCGGTACTGTGCGGTAAATTTAGTAGGCATTGGATCAACGATTAACGGACTTCTGCATATTAACGGAAGTTAACGAGTCCTTTAATATTTTTAAAATTAACTTAAAAGTTAATCCGTTAATCAAAATGTTTACTTCGTTAATTAACGATTAACGGATTAACGAGTTAATGCCCAGCTATGCGCTCTACATATACCTACCATTGTTGCAGATGACTTAAAGCCCGGCACGATGCGAGTGCTGCTGCTGGTGGTGGCGGGCGCGCTGTGGACGGCCGCGCTGGGCTGCCCCTGGGCCTGCTCCTGCCGGCCCGGCGCCGCGGACTGTGCGCACCGGGCGCTGCTGCACGCGCCGCGCCGCCTGCCCGTCGACGCCCACCGCCTGTGAGTACAACACTATTTTTTTTTTCGGGCTTTGGCCCAACACTAGAGACCATGCACGGTCCCAGGAGAGCTGGCTGGGCTGGTTAGGGCAGGCAGGGGTCACAGGAGAAATTACCAGCTGAAAATGTAGGTTACTAGTATGTAAGTCCCAAAATTTGAGGCTTGGACCGCGCCTGGCCATGCCATTCACCATTGTGTTACTAAGACAATTCCTCCTCCTAAGATATATTATGTAGGACCGGCATTACATGCCCATCCGACTCATGGATTATATTACCTTATTTCAGGCTGATTAGCCGATTTTCTTATTAGACAATCAGGTGATCAGCGTGCATTGTCTTGACAATACTTGGAAACAACGCAGTATGTATTTGTAACACGGGAAATGGGAATTGAGCCCACGACCAGTCAAGAGCCACGCGCACGCTTAAAGCCTGGTCTACGGACGTTGTTACCATGAAAGAGGTGTAGTTAATTTAAGCCATGGTTAAATCGATTTGATTATGGCCGCATAAGACGAAATACACTAGTTAGTTTTCCTAGTAGGTAAAGCGACAGAGCGATTACAGTGATTACACTGACTTTGAAGCGCACATCGTTATGGACGGACATACAGTAAACAATAGCGATCAACTAATATCCAACAATTCACATAGCGATGCCATCAACACGTCTATCACTATCAGCCAGGAGTGCGAATCGAACGACAAAAGTCAATTTTCAACCCTATCTCCATAGCAATAACATCCAAGGGAAGCATGTGTCTCGCTCGCACACTATCCCCCTCCCTCTCTGCGGCACGTGCGAAATCCCATAAGTTCTGAAAGGGGAGGAATTTTCCGGACTCTGCAATAGTATGCTCCTTGATGGAGATTAAGGAATGCGCAGAGAAAATTAATTATTTCCTTACGCTGAACACATGTTCGTGAAATCAAATGTTCAAAAAAATATATTTTTACTGTTATTAGGTAGGTAAGTAGGTACTAATTTTATTACAATATACAACACGCAGAAATTAAATCGACACCAGCTTTCATAGAGTTTTAAAGAACGGGTACCTAGTTATAGTGCGTCAAAAAAGTGAAGAAATTAAAAAGTGGCAACATCGTAGTGTCATCCCGTTCAAATCAATCTAAGAAAAAAGGGATGACACAACGATGTTGCCACTTTTTAATTTCTTCACTTTCTTCACGCACTATAACTTCTGCTTGTTTTGTATAAATTTGTATTTTGACGTATGTCAAGCCTTGGTCAAGCCAAGCTTTTAGATAATATTATTTTGTATTAGGATACTTAAAATATTTCCTAAACGTTATTAAATATCTTTATATAGATATATTTTGACTACGACATGTTTTTACGAGTGGGTACAGTTATACAACTGATAATTAATTTAATTAAAACTTAAATTATGTTACATAAAACCTTAGAATATTATGATCTTAAATTATAAGCAATAACTCGACTCAAGAACACATAGCTCGTTTATTATCAAAAGAAACAGTTTTATTATATTCTCCGACGTCCCAATTCCAATTAAAATATCAAAACATATATCAGAAATCAAATATGTCTGTTGCTCGGTTACTCTATATTTTATACTTCAAATAGTCGGGGCGGACGGAGAACACTTCGCACGAAAAGTGTTTAAAATTATTTTTAAAGTGCTTGCGTTTAGTTTAAAAGCTTGGGGTTAGAAGAAGCGCGTGACAATTTATGAAGATAGTTAATTTAACCGAGAAGTACGGCCCGTAGCCTCTTAGTTCAATTCTATAGCTTTAGTATAGACTATAGCGGTTATATTGTGTGAATAACACGGCACGATCGTTGACAATTTATTATACGAGTACCAACTACTTACAACATTTACCATACAGAAATGAAAGTGCAATATTTGTAAAATACACAACAAAAGATAATCTGATTTTTTCATAGGCAGATGACACACCTACGTCATTTGGTCGAGCTATATCAAATCAATATTAGACGTGAGACGTCTGGGATTAACACAATCCGACCAAATTACGTAGGTCTATCTGCCTAGTGCCTATCAATCAACAATGTGGTATAATGTCTAAAATTTTATCCTACAATTTTGGATATACTACAGTTAGTATAAAAGTGCCACTAATAAGGGAATCTGTGTGTACGAAAAATATACAAAGACATAATAAATTGTAAATATTGATAGAGGGGTACATCACAGCGTAAAACCGCACCACCATTCCGCAAAAATATTGAACACTTAACTATAATTACAAGTGCTCAATAACAATTTTATCTCAATTCTTTATCTGGAATTATTTGACTGCCTTGCCTTTAACTGCACTTACATTAATGATTACAACCGGTCTGACTTTGTTAACTTGTTTTATATTGAAGTCGATTAACACACATTTACAATGTGCCACATTTCAAGTCTCAAGATGATACCTTATCATTAGAAAAAACAGCGTGCTGCGTTTGCAAATTCGTTTTTTAAGTGACAGCTGAATGTATTTTTAGCGTTTTGCATTGACACCTGTATTTTTTATTTACGAGAAGCGCAGGTGACATTATCTTACCATTTTTGGTTCCTAAACACAGCACAGTTTAAATTATTATTACTTACTTTAAATTATTCTACTTATATTATTGGCCATAAGTCAGATATTTCACGACTAGACACATTACATCCACTAAGTATGAACATTATAATTATAATAATTGGATAAATACTAAGTAGCGTAAAGGTTACTTGGTTCAGTTGTAATTTATACCAACTTCATGTATTTAGCATCATTGCTATATTATTTAAATGATGACATGCATAATAGCTGTATTTTAGTAAGAATAGCTGCATTTTAAATGTGGTTCGTGCGCATTATATTATGAACTGTATAAAATAGCATTTTCAGAACAAAGCAGAATTGGTTGTCTGTCTGGAATCTGGATTACATGCTGTAGCTTTTTTAAAGTAACATTCATTTTATGTTTGCGAATTGTTTACATAATACATTTTCTCAGTTTTTTTATGTACAGACATGAAATTTTAATTCTGACTCTCTTATAAATATTTTTGTAAAATAGAGTACAGACGTATCGCATACAACTTAAAAGTTAAAATTATTTTCAAACAAAAAACAATGTACTTACTATCAGAGAAGTTGATTCCTATGCAGATGGCGAACCTAAGTAATCTGGTCTCGTTATGTCAAACCCATCCGACCGATTACAGCTAACAATTAACATTGAATTGACATAAGCCGACCACATGACGCAGGTCCGTCAACTGCCTAGGAATCAATTTCCTCGATGGTGGTAGTACTTAATATATATATGTAAATAAATAAAAGAACTGAGATATCAATCAACTCCAGTCCTCCATTTTAACATTATAATATCACTTGTGAACTCGCCTGTACATCAGCCACATTATGGCCCTACATTACGAGCATGGTTGAATTTATTATTAATTGCCTTTAATTACTGTGCGGAGAGACTTGTGGCTCCACACGAGCTATGAACTCCTTGTTAACTAGATTTTATTTAAATTAACTGGGTAAGATATTCATTAGTCTTATCTATAGCTTTAACTATTAGCTTAAAAATACCTTGTGTATGTGTAATATATATCTTTACTATAATGAGAAATGAATCTGTTCCGTAAAAAGTACTTGTATTTGACCAAAATAAGTCAATATTTAATACTTGTTATTGGTCAATACCAAAACAAGTATTAAACACCTTATAAAGAAAATAATTAATGTAAATAAAGCCAATAACACTGATGATGATGAATAATAATAGCTTACTTAGTCTTATTAAATATACACACATAACGTAAAAGTAAATGAATCGATAACTATAATATTATGTACTTAAATTCAATTTTCCTTTCAGTTTTCCTTGAACACTAACAGTACATTTAATAGTAATTTGTTTTTCATTTCCTCACTCGATTTCCATTCATCTTTTGTTCGTGAAGTTTCCCTCGTGTTGTGCGGGTAGTTGTACATTTTGTACAATCTGTATCGGGGGCGGGGCGGGGCGGTGCGGGGGGGGACGCTTTACATACCGCCGCCTGTCTTGTACAGGGTAAGCGCACACAGAGATTATGACATGATGAATTAATGATTCGTTCAGCTGTTATTAGGACTTTCGATCTTAAGACAATCTGACACAGTGACGCTAGAATGAAACCGAGCTGATAATAGAGTGGAACATGTTCTTTTCTATTATCAGCTCGGTGAAGGTCGTCATAAGTTTGGATCTTAGATCATATTATCCTTATTAAGTGTGAGTTGCGAAGTGGTGATTGGTCTATTCGTTTACTATCCTATTAAGTAACTCTGACAACGAAGACAAAATATCGAATGACGAATGAATTGGACAAATATTAAAACAACTCTCAAGTCTCGAGCACTTTGAGTAGCCGTTTAGGTTTTAGAGCGTACAAAGAGATACTATTAAAGAAAAAACATTTTTTCTGATACAGTCGCAGCAGATGCAGATCGGCTGAAAGAGGTCAATGACCTTTCGAGTTTCGATGAGTACTGAATGTTATTTTATTTCGTGAAAACGTTTTATAACTTCGCAATTCCTTTAAAAAAATGTAATTTATTATTATATTATATTTATTACAATATATTTTAACATCTTGCCTTAACGTAGAAATTGTTTACATAATGTTCGACATTGATTTTTCATTTTATTTGCTATCTCTACATGTAACTGGTCTGTGAACGGATGTGGAATTGGATTGGCAACATCAAACCTCTTTGTCTCGACTTACACGCGATTACCTTACTACTGCGCGCTGTAAAATATGGCCTTTCATCTCGTTCCTTTTGTTCACTCACTCGTTCAATTATTCATTCACTCATTACTTATAGGCCTATTGGGTGGAATATATTAATTCGTAAAATTTAAGTAATCGTGATATTTTTGACTTAATTCTTTAGTTTTTACTAGCGACAAATGACAATTTTCTCAACAGAATTGTTTTTGATACATTAACATTATGTATTTACTTTGTGCTTTTTCTAATCTTTTCTGTTTAACAAAATATGTCTTTAAAAGACACATCACACAAAACAACAGAAATAGTCTTCTAAACTTCTATATTAAAATTTTACTTCAAACTATTTAATTAAATTTATAATTTTAAATATATCTTTATGTTAAATCAAGAAAATAAAACGCCAATAATTCAATAAAACACCATCAACTTGAATAAACTGACTTAATTTACTTTTAAAGGCATTAAACCTTTCTCTCAACCTCTGATTTGAATAATTTTGGAACATTTTATATAGGTAACAGGGAATTTTATAATACACAAGCAATTGTCAGCTCATGCTACCCTCCCGCAGATACGGAACCCTCGAAACAATTCTAGCTGAGGTTAATATTTAATATTCCACGCAGGAACTCCATTAGAATCCGAGTGTACAAACAGAGGTATACTATACCAGTGGCTCCCAACTTTATTTGTTCAGGGACTACTTTTATACTTTTATTGTTAACGGGAACCGCTAGGAAGGCATAAGAAAAAAGCTGTAAAAAATTAAACATCAAAGCTCAGTTAGAATTTACATAAAAGAAAACTGTACTATTGTGATTTCTGCGCTTGCATCAGCTTCTTCACGATGTCGGCTATCCTAGAACTAATGTTATTGAGTGAGTATTGCAAATCATTCGCGGACCATATTTTGGCTTCTGTGAACCACGGGTTGGGAAGCAGTGCTTTATACAGAGTAGAAATATAGAGAGCGGTATAGGGAGTACCTCAAGGCGATACTATCGGTCGCAAACTCTTTGCTGTAGGGTGACTATGTCTGAAGGAATTTGCGGATAATGTCTGCATAATTTAGGCGTAATAATATTTAAATATTACTTATAATGTGGACTTGAGCACTTTTATTTCTTTTTAATTCGGTTGAAATGGGTAATAGATAAGTTTTAGATATAGGTACAAACTACAAAGAAAGAAATAACTCCGTGGATGTTAGAAAAAAACACAGAATTATGTCGCAAATTCTGTGTTTTTTTTTCAAATCCAACGCGCGCGCGCGTTTAACCTAACCTACGCGGTACGCCACTTTTGCTTATATTATCTAGTTTCTACGAGTTTCGCTGAGCTTTCTTGACAGGAGTGTTTTCGATTGGCTGGCATCGAATCGTCCCTAATCAACAACGGTGTTGAACAGCTATTTTTTGTCACACTTTGTAGTGCAATGTCATATTGTGTCAAATAGAGCTTATTTTTTTATTTTTTATTTTTAATAGATAAACTCCTTTAAAAACCCCTTAACTTTAACGTAAGTGTAACTTAGTAGGCGTGTTTCAGCAGCCAATCGAGGCCCGCGTGGGGTCCAGTAGTAAATTATCTGCCCGATAACCGATACTTAACGATATTACACATTTCATTATCATTAGCGGCAAGCGGCAACTAGAACACTCTGATTGAAATAGATCGCTTAATGGAGATTATTAACTTGATACTGAGGGAAGCAGGGTAAAAGTAGGTAGTTTTTCTTGTTGATGTTATTATTATGTTATTTCTTGTTATTTAAATAAAGGAGCCATATGAGTGTGTCGAATGGCTGGAGTATTAAACAGCTCGTGCCTGACCTTTTTCAAGTCGTGTCCACTAATTTCACTAGATTACAAGACAAGAGAGTATGGTTATGCATTATAAAATAGTTTCTGTAGTGCACATTAAAAAAATCTGCAATGACTAATGAGACTCTTTACTGTCACCGTCACCGAAAACCTTCTTTAAAAATTTTCCCACAAACTACAGTGATCATAGTCACCCTAGTAATATAAAGCTATGTCCTGCGGCAACTCTTTCCGAGCGAGTTCGGTGAGGGCCTCCCCCCGCCCCGCTAAAAGCTCCACCGATTACATAGGGAAATGCGCTTAATATAAAAGCTTTTTGTGGTGTAAGCTCTC